>NW_013746802.1:0-1575 GCF_000517525.1 Limulus polyphemus
TAAAGGTCGGCTATGGATTACTGACTAGGTGCCGGGTTAAGTATCGGAAGGCCAGAGGTTTTGAGCCTAAGATATATCGCTAAACTTGCTTCTGTCAGCCATGGGCGCGTTTTAGAAAACGGCAAGTTCCACCCCTCAGCTAGTAGAGCCACATACGCGGATAGCTACTACTGACTGGCTATCCACCCTCTGTTTGGTAGTCCAAAATTAGGAATGGCTTGTCTGAGCTTTGAGGTCTTTACAGTGACCATTTAAATCATGACTCTCAAGTTGAAAATACCAAATCTAAAAGTATGAGTATGTAACTCAAAAGTGAGATTGAATGAGTACTCACAGAAGTATTCGTTTTTAAGATCTTACCCACGAAGTTAGAGCTTTTGAGATGTCTTTCATTATTATTGTTCAGATGGTAGTTTCTTTTGGCACTATTGCGCTTAGCTATTAATCTTCTATTACAGATTCTACAAAACAAGAATCATGCTTGTATATTCCATTTTTATTCCAAGTCAGCGTACAAAGGTTGTGTCATTGCTAAATTGACGGGGTGTACATGGGCGTCCGCAAGGGGTAGATTGAATCGGGGATACGCGCGCCCCACGCTTGGTACTCCTGGTGCCCCAAAATATTGCTAATAAAAAGGAAAAGAAAGGTCTCATAGATTAATTTATTCTAATCCAGTCTAAAAGAATTTCAAGTGCCGCGGCTATTGAGGATTCTCTCTTGTTCAGATAACATTTGACTTGAAAATTAGTAATTTTTGGTATTAAATGTTCCTTATCAAAGCTCTTTTAACTGTCTCATCTTCATATTTTACTTTGGTATCGTCGTTTCTATATGGTAACTAAGAAACGAGTCTGCCTTGTAGATACTTCTTTTTACAGTTTAGTTAAATAATAACTGGAACTTAAAGCACGAATCAGTGTCCGTTCTAATATGCATTATAGGTAGAATTTTATATGACTTTACTTTAAAATAGTAACTGTTTGTATAATTTACTGTCTCTTGGGTGGTAGCTTTGGTCTTACTTGGGACGAAATAGCATGAGAATTTTGAATTATAACTTATTGATTTTATCGGTTTCGATTCCTGAGTGCTGAATTTGGTTTGTTGCAATGGGCCACTCGGACTCGCGGAAACCAATCAAGAAAAATCTCAAAACTATATTACAGGTTTAGAGTTACATTCTAAAGACCACTCCATGCACTTAGTTGATTTTCCAATTTATCAAGTTTACCATTTTTTATCAACACTTATACTTACAATTTCTGATTATTACAGAACGAGTGCTGGAGTTATAGCTGTGAACTGTCGACTTGTAGAATGTGTTTCGTATTAGAATTTCAAATAGCCTGAAATTGAGTTAACTGATAAATTTAAATTTAGTAGTTAAATTGTACTTTAGATTTAGTACTTAAGTAAAAGCCGATATATATAGTTAATTTATGATATTTGCCAACAGATTGATACACACAGTTTTCTTTTTTAACACAAATACGTTTTAATATACACAAATATTTATTACAAACAATGATTTATAAAGAAAACTTCACAAACTTACAAGCAATATAAAGTCTT
>NW_013746803.1:0-1577 GCF_000517525.1 Limulus polyphemus
AATGTTTAACATTCAAGACGTGACACTCACCACTATCAATAAACTATTAACATTCAAGACGTGACACTCACCACGATCAGTAAATCTTTAATATTCAAGATGTAGCCCATGATGATCAGTAAACCTTTAATATTCCAGACGTAACTCTCACTATGATCATCTAAACTTTAATATCTAGGATCTAATTATCGTGATGACAAGTAGATCTGTAGTATTCAACACGTAACTTTCATGATGATCCGTAAACCATTTCATCCCAAGTATAATTATTATTATCCGTCCGATTAAAGTAATTCCTTTACAAAAAAAATAGCCAAGTTAGACTCTTTCTTGCACGATAAGGTTAAAGCAAAGGCTTTGCTAGACTTTATATTTTTGGTTCCTTAACACAGAAATTATATTTTAACAAAAGTTTACTGTATAATCTGACAGTAGAAACGTTTAGGCAAGTTATGATAAAACTGTTCCGTACTTGAAGACGACAATGCGTGAATGAAAGACGTTTGCTATGTTGCACTTTGTAAGGCAACAAAACTTTGCTAGTCGAGACTGATAAAGCCAGATAATTTATCGTAAAGAAACACTTTACCATGATGGTAAAGGAAGTAATTCTAGAAGAAAACGGGAGTTTAATCCTAAAAAACATAGCCTGCAGATTTTCATGGTCTGCATGTTCGTAGAAAAATTCGGAAAACAAGAGCAGTAACTTTAATGTAAACTCAAGTTTTTTTTTGTTCTTCCAACTATACGACTTATGTCGAGTAAACTGAAGGCTGGAGAAGAAAATAAGACAAACTTAAAACTCTAAGTGAGAAGAACAACTTAAAAAAAATGAGGGTAGTTTGTTAGTGCTCGAGTCCTGTGGCCAATCCAAAGTAGACACCAGGAGAGTGGCTTAATCGACTAGTTGTCTTCTTAGAAAGCTATATTTTTTGGCCAATCAGCAATCTTAGATCAGCCATCATGTTACTTTGTTCTAAGAATTTTTATTTTTTGAACAGCTAAAAGCGATTGTCACATTATAATTACTTGGAAGTAGAAATGATGTAAGAAATATTATCCTTGCGATTATTTCCTTGGATCTATATCTGTAGGTTTCAGTAAGCTTGCTTCGATTTTTTTTTTTAAGAAAGTGACTTGAAGTTTATCGGGCCATTTAAACTTCACTTTAGTAGCAACAAAGATGTTTACCTCATGAAGCCCTACCATTTCACGTTAATAGCGACCAAAATGTTTACCTAGTGAAGCCCTACCATTTCACATAAAGATACCTAATGTGATGAATAGATTAAAAAACACTCAATAACATATATGCCAGCATGTTTAGACCACAAAGCTTTGGGTTGATTAATTCTTGGAGATTTTAAATTTGTGAGTAACCTTGAAAAATCCAGTAATGTATTTCATAAGACAACAAAAGTAACGATAGAAAGACACACACACAAAACAATATACGCTAACAATTAAATCAACATGAACCAATCAAGTAAGAGTAAAATCAACATAAAACAATCTAAGTAAAAGTAAAATTAACATACAACAGTCTAGGCAGAAATGAAATCAATATAAGACAGTCT
>NW_013746804.1:0-1571 GCF_000517525.1 Limulus polyphemus
TTAAAGTCATTTGTCAAAACACTGCACACAAAAAAGATAAAGATAACATTAAATACCGAGTATTTCAAAAATGTGTTGGGGATTTCTAGATGGGTTTTTTTCACTTTAAGGTTCCAATTTTATACAATAATTTCAATACATTTAATCCTGGCATTTTGGTTACCATCTTATCTCATTTGCCAAGTTTTTTATTCTCCTATTATTTAGTCACCTGGAGGAACAACGGCTAGTCTTTAGATTTACAATGTTGAAATCAGGGGTTAAATTCCTCTCGGTGGACTCAGCAGGTAGCCTGATGTAGCTTTTATATGAAATAAAACACACAATATTATTTAATTTTTTTCTTTTTTCGTGTTGTACTTGCAAGGTTCACATGATCTACCTGTACACCACCTCTCTATACTTTTGTACTCATGAAACAGCATTATTTTCCTTTTCATTCCAGGTTTCAGATGTGTTTGTTAGTTCAGCTTCTTTCCCATGGTAGGGTAGAGGTACCATTTACAATTTTCTAAACTAACAAGATTTGCTTGGTTTTGAACTTATACATTTTCCAACTATGATCACACAAGTTCATGTTACTACTTCTGAACCCATTATAGGTGAAGAATTTCCTCACACTAGTCAAGTTTCAACAGTGGCTGCTGCAGGCCTGTTAAGTGTCGATTATTTGACAGCCATTGTTCATACGGTAGTGGGTTCCCTTATGTGGCTGTTGAAGACATGTTAAGTGTGGATGATGTGACAGCCATTGTTCATACGATAGTGGGTTCCCTTATGTGGTGGCGGGAGGCGTGTTAAGTATGGATGATTTGACAGCTATTGTTCATACGATAGTGGGTTCCCTTATGCAGCCGGTTACCTCCACTCCCATCAATTTGACCAGCTTCCCTTCCCTGTGTTGTGGAAAGTTGGAGAGGAGTTCGAATTTCATCATTTATTGCGATCTCCTACTTATGCTTTGGGAACTTCACATCCTTTGGAGGAGAGTTGTCGACCTTCCCCTCATTACCAGGACCTAATTTCTCAGGTATGTACTATTCTTGCTCTTTCCCACATTTTTTATTACACTTCTCGATCTGAATTTCATAATCCTGATGCATTTCTTGTTTTTATTTCCCCCCTTCTCCTGATATTTATATGCACACCGATTTATTTTTTAGACCATCTACATTTCCAGGACTGTATGCCTCTTTCCGACTTTCACTATCTAAGTTTACAAACTTTGGAATCCCTTTGCCACATATTCCCGTCTTCGCCTGATCCTTCTTCATGTGCTTTGTTATCTTGCATCTCTTCACCCCATGTCAAAACACTTCATCGAGCCCTTGATTCCTTTTAAGATGATTCTTATTCCCACCTGTTTTCTACTATAGTTCCTTCTACATCTTCTGCCCTCTCTTTACACACTTGCTGAGGAGAGACACTCTCCTGGGTTTATCTTTCCTCTTTCTTCTTGAGGGATCTTTGCCTCACTCCATTTCTGTGCCTTCAGGATTTGAGAGGTGTTCCAGATACTATTGAATCTAGAGTGGCGGCTGCATAACACTTATCTTCTCCAAGCTTACTAC
>NW_013746805.1:0-1566 GCF_000517525.1 Limulus polyphemus
GCAATTGGTGCATCCAGAACAATAGAGCGCTCAGGTTCGCTAAGTATCCGCAGGGATTTTATTCTCGCTGGATGCCACCGTTCCTTGTCATTTTACTAAGCGCAAGAAAAGACCGCTGCCGAAATGAGTTTTTTTTTTCTTTTCGTTTTGTAGTTAACATTTCTAAAAGAACTGTCAAATGGAAAATATTCAATTTATTGAACACTGTACGATAAAATCATACACGTATATAATACCATCTGGGAAAAACAACGACAACAGCATATATATATAAACCAAACAACAAAAATATTCACTCAAACACGTTCTTTCTTTATGCATTTATATTTATTTTTTTTCGTTCATGCTCATATTTCTAAAATATTTCTCTCAGTCAGTAGACGAAGGAAGTCCCATTTTTTCGTGAAATTCCCTCACAAAAAAGAAATACTTTTGTTTTTAATGAGATTTTTTTTTTCAGATTGACCTTTCAGCACCAACGAAGAACAAATATATATATATTTCTATGTTTAACCGTTCAGGAGATACAGAGCGTGACAGACTGACAGACAAACGTTTGGTTATATATATACATATATATATATATATATACAAGCGATGGGTAGATAAGTACAAGACACTAATTCCAATATTTATAATAAATATATAGTAGTGACAATAATTTTTTGTTAAATGGCCAATCAAATATTTATGAAAGAACAGGCTTTAAGAAAATGTTAACAAAAAACTACAAAATCGTGTTTACATGACACGACTAACATCACTGTCGTTGCAGAAGTATGTTTTCAATGAGAAATCCAGTTTTTTTCTCTTAGTCGGGGGGCGGAGGGCCTTGCATGGCCTGGTGGTTAGGGTGCTTGATTCACAATCTGAGTGTCGCGGGTTCGAATCCCCGTCACCGAACACGTTCGCCCTTTCAGCCTTGGAGGCGTTATAATTTTACGGTCAATCCCGCTATTCGTTAGTAAAAGAGTAGCCCAAGAGTTGGCAGGGAATGATATTGACTAGCTGCCTTCCCTCCAGTTTATCACTGCTAAACTAGAGACGGATAGCGCAGATAGTCCTCTAGTAGCTTTGCACGAAATTCAACAAAACTAAACCAAATTAGTCGGAGGCCTCATCGATCCAGGTGTCGGGGGCAAGTGCACCCATTTACCCCGCCCCTTTAATCAGGCCCTGACTGTTTGAAAAATAATCTAAAACTTACAGTCAAGGTGCAAAATTCAACACAAACTTTACTTAGGAAATAAGAATTTTGAGACGGCTTGACTGGACAATGAAAAAACGTTATTATGGATAAAGACAAGATTTGTCATCCTCGTTATCAAGTTTTACTAAGGAAAGTTGCTGACATTATGAAAAGGGGGTGAGGTCTTAATATTTCGAAGAAGATCATACAAAACATGTAGAAAGTGTTGAAGAAAATGTAAGCATTATCGATCAAAACTAGGTGTATGCCATTAGCCTGACAAAAGACAAGGCTTTAGAAAATGAAAATTATCATAAGTAAAATAAAACAAAAACTGCAAGCCAATGAAATTTTGTAAAATATTAATAAAACTTCTT
>NW_013746806.1:0-1575 GCF_000517525.1 Limulus polyphemus
ATCGCAAAGGAAATTTATGCCAAAAAACAAAAACAAAAAAAAACGAGGAACATTTAAGTACATTTAAAGCATTATCATGAACCGCGAAAGTGGTTCATAATAGGGATTGCAAGGAATTGCGAAAAACCCTAATAGAATCTTCGGGCAAAAATCACCCGAAACAATAAAGATTCGGTTGAAACAACACTTTAAAACTTTACTATTGGCTGCTAAAGATGTACACATGTAAAAATGCACCAAAGAGCACGCATGTTAGACTAACAAGGAAAAGAAAATCCGCTCAAAACGGTCCATTGTAGTTCTTCCTTTTCTTATTGTTATTCTCTTGCCAGCCTACAACAAAAACGACTTGATATATTGTACCCAAAACTTTTGTAGAATACTAAATAAGGTACTGAGAAGGTTGAAGGGCGTATTAAAAAGTCGGTTTGTTTATTCTATATTTTACACAAACTAAAAAGCTTTGTAATTCTAGTGTAAACGATGTTATCATTATCCCTTTCATATAGCTTTCTTACAGACATCTGGAGTTCCTTTTAAAAGCTTAAATACATGGCGAAACAGGAATTACCAGCCAATAATAGATAAGCATCAGATGACTGTAAAATGTAGATACTAAATGTGTTTAGGAAACCCACCCCTATATTATGTATGAAAACCAATACACATAATATTTAATTTTTATTTCACATATTGATAGAATAATTACTTGAAATGACACGAAAGTTGATTTAAAGCGATGTTCTAGACGTATATGCTATATTTGAAAAGGGTGCTTTTCTACTGGTAAAATTTTATACGCGCTTAGTGGGGGTTGTGTCTTAGTCTAGGCATATATTTGCCCATTGCTATGGATTATATATAAATAATTTAGTTACACAGAAACAATAAATGCTCACTATATTTTCAAAAAATTTCCATGACAATCTCCAGCTGCAACTTAAAATTTTGCATCTCGAACTAATTCGATCAAATAGCCAATAGCTACAGTAAATCATCATGAACCGTATCAGCTAGCTACTAGCTATGTTTATTATTATTACTATGTATAAAGTTAGCTACCGTGTCAAGTAATCCTTTGCTCATAATTGAGCATAAAAAACTAGCAAACAGGATAAATAAAGTATTGGGAATTAAAAAACCTGCATATAGGGATCGTAAAAAAGTAAGGAAACAAGGCTATAGACTCTGTAGACATTACTTACTCAAACTACAAATCCCTATTTTGACTCTACCAAATGTAATTATAGGTAACAGCATGGAGCCATAATAGGGATTTGTAGTTTGAGTAAATAATATCTGCAGTGTTTCCAGCATTGTTTCCTTACTTTGTTTATGATCCTTATTCAGGTTATAAAATTCCCAATTTTTTATTTATCTTGTAACAATATGTTAAAAAGACATCATGTTAACGGTGTTTCATTCTTAAAAGTATTTGTCTTATGCTATAGGAGTTAGGGGATGATACCCTTGGAAATATTTAACCTTCTTTATGTTGGATATAGTCATGAGTCTCCTGGCACTTGACAACACTCCATCATCGTCTACTACACAGCTTGATTGAAAACCCAAGAC
>NW_013746807.1:0-3992 GCF_000517525.1 Limulus polyphemus
ACACTAACAGTGCTATTCTATCACTCATATTGGAGCTTTCACATGGAAATAAAGTTTAGTTACTCACGACACACTAACAGTGCTATTCTATCACTCATATTAGAGCTATCACATGGAAATAAAGTTTAGTTTATCACGACACACTAACAGTGCTATTCTAACACTCATATTGGAGCTATCACATGGAAATAAAGTTTAGTTTATCACGACACACTAACAGTGCTATTCTAACACTCATATTGGAGCTCTTCTTTAATACCTAGCGGTAGATTATCGACCTCTTTGATCCAAGACATTTATTATAAACAAATCATCATCGAGTTATTGAAGTTGTTTGTGTCGTACCTCTATTAAATTTTCTACTTAGGTTCTCACTGATGCTCGACATTTATTTGAATTTTTCCTAATTGTATCCTGCCTTATATGGACGGATACTAAATAAAATATAGGGACGGTTAATGTTCGAGAAATGTTCACAGACACCTCCATTAACACCCGCTGCACGTGCGTTCGTGATGGCGGTAAACGCCTTGGAAACAAACAAAGACTGGTAGAGGGGTTGTCCAATGAGCTATTTATTGCGACTGGGGCTGATTCCCGGGTGTTAGGATTAGCACTGACAAGATTACTCTCCCTCCCCAAAATTTGAAGCATCGGTTTATTGGACTTTGAAGCCCCGACGTAAGGTTTGAGGCCACCTGGTGGTATTTAACGTTCTAAGATTTAAACGAAAGAAGTGCATAACACGCTAAGGGGATTATAACTGCAACAGTTTAATGATTATTACTATGTTGTATAATATTAATAATCATTAAATAATTATGTGGTTTCTCTCTAATGTCCTATAATAGGATATAATTAACGATACATCTACACAGCTTTGTGTTGAAATACACAACACCCTGTAGTATATTATACAGTACTAACGTCATTTTACTGAGAAGGTACTATCACGTGTAAGAATCAAACCATACCATTACAAGTAGGTGTTAGGTAATAGGGTTTTATCTGACAATTAAGACCAGGAAGGTACCTCCATATGTAGGAATCAAATAATTTTATTACATTTAGGTGTTCTAGGTGTTAGCCTGTTAGGTAATAGGGTTTTATCTGACAATTAAGACCAGGAAGGTACCACCATATGTAGGAATCAAATAATTTTATTACATTTAGGTGTTCTAGGTGTTAGCCTGTTAGGTAATAGGGTTTTATCTGACAATTAAGACTAGGAAGGTACCACAATATATAGGAATCAACACCTACCTGTAATAGAATGATTTCTAGGTGTTAGGTAATAGGGTTTTATCTGACAATTAAGATTCCGAAATATTGTGGTACCTTCCTGGTCAACACCTACCTGTAATAGAATGATTTAGCACGTGAAAGTGTTGAAACTTGTTTGCATATAAATTTTGGTTGGATTTGAACTTTATTCTACGAATAATGATTTCACAAAACCCTATTACCTAACACCTAGAACACCTACATGTAATAGAATGATTTGATTCCTACATATGGTGGTACCTTCGTGGTCTTAATTATCAGATAAAACCCTATTACCTAACACCTAGGGCCTGGCAGGTTTTTAAAAGAATAAGATAATCGACAATTTCCAAGAAAAGCCTAAAACCTGTGTGAAGTATAAAGTTGTAAAACATTGCCAGGAGAGTAAGACACCTCACTGGGATATGCTGAAGTAGTAAAGAGGTTATCATATCCGGACCAGGGGCTGAAAGCCAGTTGTATATCCAGAACATCAATGGATGTAAAAAGAAAAAAAAGACCTCCAGTTTGTGGGTAGTAGTGGGTGGGGGGGGGGCGAGTTCAAGTAGAGAAGTATCAATTGGTCTTCAGGCTGGTTGCGATATAACAAACGTAGTAGTAATGTTAATTATATTAGTTTGATAACAACTGAATGAGTTAGTGAAGCACAATGTTTCATCAATATTCATTATCACAATGCATCAGAATCAAGGTACATGTGTTATTAATTATCATTATTTTCTCCAGTTACGAGACAATGACATTATGCTACAAGTGTACAATGTTTTGTTGCAGAGTTTTCGCTCAAAGCTACACAAAAGGTCTTTGCGCATATCCTTCCCTAATAGTCTAGATTCTAGAGGGAAGGTAGCTAGTAAAAAGCACCCACCGCCAAGCTTGGACTATTTGTATCTCACCGAATAATGAGATTTGATCGTCTCTGTTATAGCGCACCTACGACCCCAAAGTGCGGAGCGCATTTATGGAGAAATTGGCCTCGAATCATAAACTCTTGGACTGGATTTAGAGTCCAAGCATGCTAACCATTAGGCCATGCTCGCTCCCACCTGTTCAGAGGCGGACAACAAGAAGGTAGAGAAATATATGAGGGATTAATGACCTTAATGTATTTGGGGGGGGGACGTATATACAGTCTCATAACAGTGGCGTTTTCGTTTCACAGTTCAAACAACTTCATATGGTTTTCAAATCAGCTCCGTGTCCTGCTTATCGTAAGAAACTTATTTTAATAAGCTTAAGTAAAAACAACAAAAAAAATGGATATGCAAGGGCGTGAGAGTCAAACCACATCTAAGATACAGTCTTTCGAGATTCTTAAATTCTCTACATTGCAATTTTTACTGACATGAACAAACCAACTGTTTTGCCCCCCTTATGCCTCCCAAATGAAAATCCTATAACCGCCAATGATTATATATATTTCTATTTAAATTAACATATTATTATTTGGTAAGAGTGGTTTTCAGAAAAAACGTTCATCTCGAACAAACTTCGTGCGAGTATTTTTTGGTGCTTACACCCACCTCCCCCATACTACCACACTAGGGATGTACTGCACGTGTGCGTAACGTGGACTTCGACAAAAATTGCGTCAAGGCAAAGCTACCGTGTTGGGAAACATAAACATGACTTAGTGTCTATTTCTTTTCTATAAATATGACGTTTCATCACACTCATCAATATCGCATGCAGATAAGAACGCTACGTAACGATAGGTAAATACACAATACTGTGTAAAATAATCTAAAGGAAAGTATAATCCAACCATAACGGAAGTACACACCAAAATTTATCTGGAAACAAGTTTCAACACTTGCACGTGCCCTCCCTCTTCAGTCCAACGTTTGTTTCTCTGAAGAGAAGGTGATACAAAGTTGATAGGTGAAAATTGAAACCAGGTTGATGGGACGACATAATTCAACGTGTATAAGAGGCCTGGCATTAGGAGGTGATACAAAGTTGATAGGTGAAAATTGAAACCAGGTTGATGGGACGACATAATTCAACGTGTATAAGACACACATAATCTTGAATCATTCTAGCTCGTCTAAACCTTCATATGTGCTGTTGTTTGACTTTGAAGGGACTTTTGACCACCATCATGGCTTCATCTGTACACTCTAGTATTTGTCACTTTCACTTAGTCTTGTCTACTAGAACGATGACCAACAGACTCATTAGGTGCGTTCATTCTTGTTCCTTTTTGTTAGGTGAAGGAGTTCCACAATGTTCTGTTCTGTTCTGTCCTGTCACCTCTGCCTTACATACTATGTGTTACTGATATACCCATCCCTAAGTTTCCAGTCCATCTCTTTCTCTACCTGTTAATACAGTTCTGATAGCCACTCTCTCAGCAAACTCATACAGGCTGTAGTTAACACCTTCTTGGTTTGGAGTCACCACTGGTGCCTAACTATTAATGATAACAAAAACCACAGCTTTCTTCTTTGATTCAACGCACCATAAATTTCGACCTTGTCGTGACCCATTACGATCCGATATCCGGATTAACAATATTCCCACACGGCTCTCCAGTACAGAAAAATATATTGGAGTCATATTTGAGAAGGAAGGCTCACCTGGCAGCTCCTGAAGCAGAGATTTTTCCCTCAGCTCCACCTGGCAGCTTCTGAAGAAAAGGTTTCCTTCCGGCTCCACCTGGCAGTTCCTGTAGAAAATGTTTTCTCCTGACTCTACCTGGCAGTTCC
>NW_013746808.1:0-1577 GCF_000517525.1 Limulus polyphemus
TGTCTGCTGAGGCCCAACAACTGACGAGAACAAAACCTCAGAAGAACTAGTACGAATCTCTCAATACCCAATGATCAACCAAACTTTGTTAGCCCTAGAACTGTTGTGTCCACTATAGGGAATCAAAACCTGGATTCCAATGTTGCAAGTTTATAAACTCACCACTATCCCGCAGGGAGACTGAAAAGCCAACAGACTAAAAGAAGATGATGATGAAAAAAGCAAATAGAAATTTTCTCCAGAATGTCAAGGATCGCCCTTAATTGCAGCCTCAGAGCCCTCTGGTGGAACACCACAGAACTGAATATATGTCTCCATCTCACTATGAATAAGATCTCTGACAGCCTCAACTGAAAGTGACTCCCCCCCTCCCAATTGTTGTGCAATGCTAGATATCAGAGGTGGGAAAGGAGATACCCGAATTGCCTCCTTGCCTAAAATAATACTTTGGGAATCCATACCATAAATTTTCTTATTATTTATTATTATTATTATGAAAATCAACTAGGTAACACGGATAATATTCAAAGTATCTACAAATAATCATAATACTAGGAAACCCATTAGTGATGCTTTGTCAAGAATGAGGTGCTTATATACAGTACCAGGATAGAGGGCACACTGACGTGGGTGGAGAGTGTCACGAAATAAATATCGCCAAGAGCAATCGATTGGGGCATAAAAGACTGGAGTAAGCAAGAAAAAAATAAGATCAATGCTTAGATGGGCAAAGGAAGAAACCCTGGCAGTCAAGTAATAGGTATAAGTGTTAGAGGAGGTAAATATATTTTGGAATTATACTTCTTTTTTTCAGTTTTTATAAATGAAGATTAAAAACATATTCCTTTTTCTGAACAGGTACTAAATGGAAACATGATTATCACATTAATTCTTAGTTTATTAAGAAAGAAACTGGGAAGTTTAATGATACAGCTTCTGGACCTGATAATCTTTCCCTAAGGGCTTTGAAGAAACTTAAAGATTGGATATATGAACCACTTGTTAATACTTTTTTATAAATCCTTAAACAATGGTCAGGTGCCAAGTGATTGAAAGTTGGATAATTCTAAAAACTTAACTGAAAGCAAAGAAGAATGAAAAACAAGTAGTCACCTTCAGCTTAGACAATTCTAATTTTCTAATAGGGTGGTTGATCTTTGGAATGGGTTGCCTTCTTATGTTGTGGATACAATTCATTTAAGACAGTTTAAAGGAAGACTTCGTGAAGATTTGAATTATAAGGGCTGACTTTTGGAGTGTTGTTTTTTATCTTTATTAGTCAATAGAATAGCCTCAACAGACCAACTGGCCCCCCCCTGGTGTCCTTAACTCATTCAGCATGGGCTCGGTCCCTGGGACCAACCTCATAACCAGTTATAGTTTTCATGCTATAACTTTTAAATTAGTAAGTGAATGATAACGAAATTTGGTACATTATCAGTAAACATTACAATACTTTCATATGCAAAATAATTTTTTTTTTTTTTAAAGTCTTGAGGTTTGTAAAGCAATGTTTTTCTCGCACCTTTTTTTCTTTTCACATGTTGCCTATCTATCATGCAAAGTAATATTCATTT
>NW_013746809.1:0-4141 GCF_000517525.1 Limulus polyphemus
TTTTGAGAAACATATTTTGGTATTGTAGTAACTAAGAAACATATATGTTTCTTAATTCCTCGTTTTCTTTCTTTCTTGGTTTTTGAGAAACATATTTTGGTATTGTAGTAACTAACAAACATATATGTTTTTTAATTCCTCGTTTTCTTTCTTTATTCTTGAGAAACATATTTTGGTATTGTAGTAACTAACAAACATATATGTTTCTTAATTCCTCGTTTTCTTTCTTTCTTTGTTTTTGAGAAACATATTTTGGTATTGTAGTAACTAACAAACATACATGTGTTTTAATTCCTCGTTTTCTTTCTTGGTTTTTGATTATTCGCGCAAAGCAGCTCAAGTCTAAGACGTAACTGATAGACTAGAAGAAAGGAATTTTTTTTTGGGGGGGATACTTTAATCAAATAGTGTGATTTGATTGTCACTCTTATAATTAAACTCCGTCCCCAAAGTGTGGAGCGCGATCTTGCAGCAACGGGAAGTGAACCATGAACTCTCGGATTCACAGTCCAGTACGCTAACCACAAGGCCACGCTCGGCCCAAATGCCATGGAAAATTGTAAAAATAAGCGTTTTAAAATTCTTTACATCTAAATCCTAGCAATGTGTTAACAATTATTAATAGGAGAAAAATAAAACAAGCTATTATTTATTGACAACGGAACGAGGCAATTTGATCGAGACTAACCAGATATTGGAAAAGTCAGAAAAACAGCACTGGTTTGTATATTTTAGAGCAAGTCCACACTGGGCTACCTGCATGTGACCAAGAAAATTTAAAACAGAGGATTTTGTTTGTTTGTTGTAAAGCGCAGAGCTACACAATGGAATATACATATGTATGTGCTCTGCTCACCGTGGATATCGAAACCCGATTTTTAACGTTACAAGCCCACTGGTAAAAGAGTAGCCCAAGAGTTGGCGGTGGGTGGTGATGACTAGCTCTTGGACTAATCCTTTACCAACGAATAGTGGAATTGACCCTCACATTGTAACGCACTCCCCTCACTCCGTGTGAAAAGGTGAGTGTGTTTGGTGACGGAAATTGGAACCTACAACTCACAGATTGCGAGTCGAGCGCCCTAACCACAATTTTTCGAGTGACGAAAATTTATATTTCTCTCTTACTTAGATGAAAGTAAGTTACTTTAATTACAGTTCCTCTTGTTCCTCAGTTGACTGACTAACAACGCTAAAATCCAAGGTTCGATTCCCCGCTGTAGAATCATTTAGAGGTTAACATTATATGGTAGGTAAGAAGTATCTGTATTGATATCCATATAATGTTAACCTCTAAAAGATTGACCTAGGTAAGAAGTATCTGTATTGATATCCATATAATGTTAACCTCTAAATGATTGACCTAGGTAAGAAGTATCTGTATTGATATAGTGGGAACGACCGTCACATTATAACGTCCAAACGGTTTACAACTGCCGCCGGATTGTTTGTTTGTTTGTTTTTCAAGAATATATGCCTTTCGTATCGACAACATCTTCACGAGAGGTTGCATCAAATTTGAATTTGAAAACACTAAAGTTGTTGTTGGTTCTCAAAAACAAAATGTCGAAATGGTATCCATCAGAAAGCTCTTGTCTTGACCCTGATTGAAAGAATCTAAGTCGCTTACCTTGACCTACATTGAAAACGACATCGCAAAGGTGTTTATTTTCTTGGAATGCTTTTGTAAAATCCTTTGCTAGTTGCTCGTGACTTTCGAAAGAATCTCGGACACTGTCAAGTAAGGGGCTGGATGGTCTCGTGTGTCCTATTGGTCGCCAAGATCCCCGTCTGTGAATAGGTAAGGAGGTATCTGTACTCAGTAGTTGATATCCATATAATGTTAACCTCTAAAAAATTGGCCTAGGTAAGAAGTATCTGTATTGATATCCATATAATGTTAACCTCTAAATGATTGACCTAGGTAAGAAGTATCTGTATTGATATCCATATAATGTTAACCTCTAAAAGATTGACCTAGGTAGGAAGTATCTGTATTGATATCCATATAATGTTAACCTCTAAATGATTGACCTTTCGTTGGTAAGAACTGGCCCATTAGTTGGTGGCATTGATTAGCAAGGGTTCCCAACCAGGGGTGTTGGCACTCCCTAGGGGTGCGAAATTAGGGTCTAGGGGATGCGTGGAAGGTCCGTTTTACCCCAAATATCGCCAAGAGGAAAGTCTAATGCACACGTTTTTGGGGGGAGGGGTGCGAAGGCCACAAAAGGTTTGGAAACACTGCTCTAGAGTCTAGACTACCACTTCTAAGTTAGGGCCAGCTAGCGCAGATAGCCATCGAGTAGCGTTGCGCGAAATTCAACGAAAAATTAGGTTTATCAAAAGATTGTTTGTTTGTTTATTTTTTTGAATTTCGCGCAAAGCTACACGAAGGCTATCTGCGCTAGCCGTTCCTAATTTAGCAATGAAAGACTAGAGGGAAGGCAGCTAGTCATCACCACCAACTCTTGGGCTACTCTTTTACCAACGAATAGTGGGATTAACCTTCACAGTATAACGCCCCCACGGCTGAAAAGGCGAGCATGTTTGGTCGGGGATTCAAACCCACGGCCCTCAGATTGCGAGTCGAGCGCCCTAACTGCCTGGCCATGAAGATTACAAATACTGAACAAATAGTTACTTCTTTCAAATCATCTAAATATATACATTTCAGCTTCTAGTTTATATATGGAAAATTGGGATTATAATCATCTTCTGTATCATCTTCAATGTATTTACGTTTACAGATCACTGTTGATGGGATTTGCGGATTCCGCAACGATTAATTCAATATGTTTATTGTCTTTTGCTTCTTGATTTTTTACTAAACTTTAATTTTCACCTATTATTGTTTGTTATATTTTCTAAAAATAAACTTTTTAATTTTCATCGAGTTAAAAAAAAATTAAATCTTTCTATTTATTTCCAAAATTTCCGAAACTGAATAAATTCCAGTCCAACAGTGAATTTATTACGGTTAATAATGGTGCATGCATTTCTTGATGTTAACCCTCTTTAGATTTTAAGGATGAGTTTCAATTTATTTACATCAACACGTGTTTTCCCCGTTGCTTTAAACTGTTTCAAACAAAATTTGATTAACAACGTACTAGTACTATATTGTACTATCATGGTTTGTTAAAGTTAATATCCAATATTTGTAGAAACTGGATGATGTTTTTCATGTGGTCCCGGAAAATTGAAACGTTAAATAAAGGCCATTTTTGTTTTTGTTCTTTTTTGCTTTGCTTCATAGAAGTAGCAAACATTTGAACCAGGCGGATAGGGCACTCTACTCGCACTGTGAGGGTCGTAGGTTCGAATCCCCGTCCCACCAAAACATTTCAGCTTTCAGCCATGGGGGCGTTATAATGTGATGGTCAACCCACTAATCGTTGGTAAAAGAGAAGCCCAAGAGTTGGTGGTGATGACTAGCTGCCTTCCCTCTTGTCTTACACTGCTAAATTAGGGACGGCTAGCGCAGATAGCCCTCGTGTAGCTTTGCGCGAAATTCAAAAACAAACAATATAAAAAAAAGTAGAGGTCGGTAATATTTTGTTTTGTCCTGAAAATTCCATAAATATCTGATATTTAATTCGATGAATCAGAACTACAACATAATTTAATATTTATATTACATTAATTTTATTAACCTAATAGTACCTTACCTGCTTCGAACTCCAAGTAATGCCCTGACGGCGTAGACCTTTTTCTTCTGTTTTCCTGTAATACATACATTCTATAAGATAACATAAACAAGGATACATTATAAGGATATTCTTAAATCCTATGGTCAAATGGTTTAGCATTTAAAGTTGCTTAACACAATTGGTGAAGGATATATATGAATAATTGTCTTTATTTTATAAATAACGTCAAATTACAATAAATGCATAATAAATTAATGTAATATAAATATTAAATTATGTTGTACAATAAATGTATAATAAATTAATGTAATATAAATATTAAATTATGCTGTACAATAAATGCATAATAAATTAATGTAATATAAATATTAAATTATGCTGTACAATAAATGCATAATAAATTTATGTAATATAAATATTAAATTATGCTGTACAATAAATGCATAATAAATTTATGTAATATAAATATTAAATTATGTTGTACAATAAAT
>NW_013746810.1:0-1574 GCF_000517525.1 Limulus polyphemus
ATTGTAGGTATTTTTAATTCTATATAAATCTTTTACCGACTATGTTTTGATTTTAATTTGCTTGTTTTTTTACATTTTACTTTAGTCTACTTTCATTGTTTTTACCGGTTGTTTGGTGCAGATAGCCTAGCTGATTTGCGCCATAAAACACCAACCAACCAAGTTACAGCCTGCCTCACAGTTACATCACAATGAGATTCTAATCATCTGGTAATAAGGGCTGACCACATAAATAACTGCTACCTATATTAATAGAAAATTATAATAAGTGTGTAATTTTATGAAAGCAAGTGATCCCCTTATAAGTACATGGGGAGTGGAGTCCCCTTATAAGTACATATTTACCCAATAAAAACAAAACTCTTAAAAACTAAATTTTATTCTTGATTGGATCAGCTTAGATGGTGCATATAAGCATATGTTTTGGAAGCACTTGGTGAACTGAATAATATCTTGAAATTTCCAGCAACAAGAAGCTTGTGGTTTGTTTTATAAGCTACATCATTCACAGTAATAGTCTTCAAGGATGGTCTGTATACATTAGTAGTTATTGTTCCACATACCTTAAATAGAAATAGTAGAAAGGGGTTTAAATCAGCATATTAAACAATATTAATACACCAACCATTTGAGAATGACAGTATAACATTACCCAACAATACTACATTCTGGAAACAAGCTTCAATTTAAGTAGTCACACAAAGCACACAATATTTTTATTGAATTGCATATACCTGTGTAAAAGACTTGTAGTGGTCCCCAGTTTCATCTGGTATGGGTTCTGGTAAGTAATGTCTTAAAAATTTCACATTTTGCCAATTCAGAGTCTGTACACTGACTCCCACAAACCTCCTCTTTACCTCCGCCATTTTACCTTTCATTACAATATGCTACCAAGCTTTGATCCTTGCCACAGCTTCTCACTTGGAGTTGTCTTTCTTCCTTGGCTGGCTAAGCTTTTTCAGAATAGATGGTCTGCCATTCCATCTTTTGGCATTCGTGTCCAGGCACAGCTGGCTAAATTGGGTCTGTATTGGATGACTTTGCTGACTCCAATGATCAACTTATCCTTCCATGGCTCACTACTGTCCCCACCTTTGACCTTTCTATGAGTCATCTGAGGAAGGCGGATACTCCCTATTGTAAGTACCATCTTCTCCTTGCTTAACATCTTTAGAACCATTCTTCTGTTCCAATTTTCATCAGTGGTTTAAAATCAGTGGACTCTGCCATAGTTTGTTATGGCTTGGTGGTTGCTCGCAGGATCCCATCTTCAGTTTCTGTGTACCTTAACGAGTTGTATGCTATTTCTCTTGCCCTGGATCATGTAGAAGCTATGCAGTACAGTAATTGTACTATTTACACTGATTCTATTAGCTCTCTACTGGCACTGGAATCGCTTAACGTTAGTTCTCACCCTGTTCTAGTCGATATTCAACACCGAGTGGCCCACTTTTTTCTATCTTCTATTTCCATCCAGTTTTTCTGGATCCCTGGCCACGTCGGTATTCACGAGAACGAGCTTGCTGACACCGCAGGTAAGTCCGTCTGCTCTGGTGCTATCAAGGCCGTGC
>NW_013746811.1:0-1576 GCF_000517525.1 Limulus polyphemus
GTTGTTCTATAGGCCATCAACAGTGGAGGGAGTAAGACATCCCAGTCATCTTGGCGGCTTTTACAAAACTTTGCCAATTCCTGTCCAAGTGTCCAGTTGTACTTTTCTACCATCCCATCAGACTGTGGGTGAAGTGGTGTTGTTCTGGTCTTTAGTATGCGAAACAACTTGCAGCATTCATGGAATACAGCTGATTCAAAGTTACGGCCTTGATCTGAATGCAGTTCATATGGCATATCAAACCTGAAGAAGAAATCACTAATAGCCGAAGCTACAGTTGTAGCTTCCTGATTTGGTATTGCATATGCCTCAATCCACTTGTTGAAATAATCCATCACAACACAAATGTACTTGTTTCCAGCACGAGTTCGGGGTAAAGGACCAGCAATGTCAATGGCTATTCTTTCTATTGGTGCACCAACTGGATATAACTTCACTGGAGCACGTCCCTTATGCTTGGGTCCCCTTTTAGCACAACATGTATTCCAGGTCCTGCACCATTCTTTCACATCTTGCCTCATACCTATCCAGTAAAATCTCCGCCGTTGGTGACTCAATGTCTTCTTAACTTCGAGATGTTTTCCTGTTGAACTATCATAGGATTGATGCAGCACAACTTCCGTAACTTTCTCGGTATAACTGTTTGCCAGGTCGCCACTTTCCCATCTGCAGTTTCCCATCTTCGAACAAGACTACCGTCTTCAAGCTTCATCTGGTCCCATTGTGCCCAATAGTTCTTTGTCACAGGGCTTAAGCTAGACAACTTCTCCCAAGCAGGGCGCAAAACACTTGCTTGTAGAAAATCAATTATTGGCTTCAAATCTTAGTCTTTCTAATTTTCCACTTGAATATCTCTACTTGGTTCCACTTCACCTTCATCAACTCCTTCAGTCACTTTGACTTCAGCTTGATGGCACCTGGTTAGTACAACCTCTCTTTTAACACTTACCGGAATTTGGCCTTTGTTGTTCCCAAACGTCGTTTTATCACAATTAACTACACACTTCCTCGGTAGTAAGTAGTCCAACCCTAATATGCAGTGGTCTTCAATGTCAGCCAAGTATACTTTGTATCTGCCCTTTATTTCCATGAGCTCAGTAGTTACCCACACTGGTCCCCACAACATTGCATAATGTCCTGTCACACCACAGAGCTACTGTGTGGCTTCTGGTACTCCTTTGTGATCTAGCATCTTGATACTCACAAGGGTTTGCTGAAATACAGAATATATGACAAAGTTGCACTTTTAGCCATCCAGCTTTCTTGTCACGTAGACACTATGTGTGCTTGGCATTTTACACCTAGCTGTTGGGACATTCACGATAAGGGTTGGTAGGCGTCCTTCAGCACGAACAATTACTGGTTTCCCCGAATTTGACTTATTGGTATTATTCTTCTTACACCGGCTCTTCATGTGTCTTTGCTCTCCACAGTTCCAACAATCTTTCTGGGTAGCAACCTTTCCTGCCACGGCATATTTTCTGTGTTGAAGTTGCTGGCATTGAGCTCTCTTGTGCCCAGGTTTGTTACAGTGCCGGCAAAGTTCCTCAAACGTCTCTGAAAGCTGTCCTTTTCT
>NW_013746812.1:0-1573 GCF_000517525.1 Limulus polyphemus
GAAAATATATTTCCGATAGATACTCGCCTTTGTACACAATTCTCAACCCTCCTCCCCTCTTCTGATGCACCTTAGTATTCCTTGCCTTGTCGTAGAATGAAGATCACAAGTAAAAAAGCATAGAGGGAGCTAGAGTGCACAGTGAGGTTGTGTTGCCCTGCTATTGGTAGAGGCCTTTTGTTGCATAATAATGTCAATTATGCAGTAGCACAAATCATGAGAAATCTTGTGAGTTTAGGTAGGATTTGCCTGATGCCTGGTAGCATACAAATCTCTCTTAAGGCGGATGCATGGGGAAGTGTGAAGAGGTGAGAATATCCATCAGAAATTTATTTTCAGGTAAGGAAAATGCTAACTTTCATGAGTTAAGAAAAAATGCCTTGCTATAAAAAGTATTAGGTTATTCTGCAGAATTTGTAGCTTTAAATTGGATATTTTATTCCTTGTAATAATATATAAAGAAGTATAAATTTATATACCAATGTTTTATTTTTATATTCAGAAGTTCAGATCTTTTATAGTTAAATATCTGCATTTAGTACTTTTATTTGACTATTTAATAAGCATGTATGTATCTAAATTATGCTAAGCTGAATAGTATATTCTTGTGTGATGATAGTTAGTTTACTGTAAAAAAAAATTACAACAATATAAAAAAAAACCTTTAGATGTTAAGTGTACGCCTGCTTAACAGATTTAAAAATTTAAGTACAAATGATAATTCTTACTTTATTTCAACTATTTTTCAACTTGCAAGTATTTTAGAATTGGTGTTTTTAATTTTGTAAGTTTTTACTATAATTCACTTAGAAAAGTATTCAAACTTTTTTTTCTGCCAATCCCAAGGCATGGCTTTATATTTGCTGTTGTATAAATGCGTTGTTCCTAATGTGATATTCATTCTCTTTCATTGGTTTTATTACAACAGCCTTTTAGTTCCTATCCTTCTATATCACAGTATGCGACCTGAACAACTAATGAAGTTCAGCTTTGAAAGTATCTAGAGGCAGTGTTAAAATACCATTGAATAGAGCATATTATAAAATATCTATAGGGATATGGTGAGAAATTTAGTTTTGTGGGGAAAAGGGCTAAACAGTGCTCCTGCAGAGAAGATCAATGGAATCTAATGGGAAGTTTTTAAAACATGGGAACAGTCCATAGATCTGGGAATTTTTTTTAGTAGTTTCTTAAAAGATTTGTTTCGTTCTTGTAAATGTTTGTGTTAATGTCTCTAGTTTTCAAACAATTATAATTTTTCTTCTATAACAAGACATTGGCTAAGCTTAGTTAGGTTTAGTGAGAATGGTAAGCAATGGCAAAATATTTCAGTTTCCAAAACCTTTATTTGTTGAATGTTATTCTGGTTTTATCATGTTTAAACAATTCATAAAAACAAGATATAGCTTTTCATTTATTAAAAAGAAAGTACCGTATTTTTCGGTGTATAAGACACTTTTTAACCCCAAAATTTGATGTCAAAATCTGCTTACGTCCTATACACCGAAGGTATGAATAATATATATGTATATATACAATATACACAAGCCATGTGTAAATATATTTAAATAGG
>NW_013746813.1:0-2301 GCF_000517525.1 Limulus polyphemus
ATTTTTATTGACAGTACACAGTATCGTTAAATCTTTTGCCTTCTTATTGATAGTACACAGTATTGTTAAATGTAGTTTCTTCTTATTGATAGTACAAAGTATTGTTGAATCTTGTGGATTCTTATTGACAGTACACAGTATCGTTAAATCTTTTGCCTTCTTCTTGATAGTACATAGTATTGTCAAATCTTGTGTCTTTTTATTGTATTGTTAAATCCTGTGTCTTCTTACTGACAGTACATAGTATTTTTAAATCTTTTGTTTTATTATTGCCAGTACACAGTATTGTTAAATCCTGTGTCTTCTTATCGACAGTACACAATATTGTTAATCTTTTGTCTTCTTATTGACAGTACACAGTATTGTTAAATCCTGTGTCTTCTTATCGACAGCACACAGTATTGTTAAATCATGTGTCTTCTTATTGATATTACACAGTATTGTTAAATCTCGTGTCTTCTTATTGATAGTACAAAGTATTGTTAAATCTTGTGTCTTCTTATTGACATTACACAGTATTGTTAAATCTTGTGTCTTCTTATTGATAGTACACAGTATCGTTAAATCTGGTGTCTTCTTATTGATAATACACGGTATTGTTAAATCTTGTGTCTTCTTATCGCAAGTACACATTATTGTTGAATCTTGTGTCTTGTTATTGATAGCACACAGTATCGTTAAATCTTGTGTCTTCTTTATTGATAGTACACAGTATCGTTAATTCTGGTGGCCCTTTAGTGATAGTACACAGTATTGTTAAAACTTTTGTATTCTTATTGATAATACACAGTATCGTTAAATCTTGTGTCTTGTTATTGAAAGTACACAGTATCGTTAAATCTTGTGGCTTGTTATTGACAGTACACAGTATTGTTAAATCTTATGGCTTGTTGTTCATAGTACACAGTATCGTTAAATCTTGTGTCTTCTTATTGATAGTACACAGTATTGTTAAATCTTGTGTCTTCTTATCGCAAGTACACATTATTGTTGAATCTTGTGTCTTGTTATTGATAGTACACAGTATCTATAAATCTTGTGTCTTCTTATGATAGTACACAGTTTTGTTAAATCTTATGTCTTCTTATTGAAAGTACACAGTATTGTTAAATCTTGTATCTTCTTATCGACAGTACACAGTATATTTAAATCTTTGTCTTCTTATTTGCCGTACATAGTATTGTTAAATCGTGTGTCTTCTTATTTATAATACACTGTACAGTTAAATCTTGTGTCTTCTTATTTATAGTACACAGTATCGTTAAATCTCGTGTCTTCTTATTGATAGTACACAGTATCGTTAATTCTGGTGGCCCTTTAGTGATAGTACTCAGTATTGTTAAAACATTTGTCTTCTTATTGATAATACACAGTATCGTTAAATCTTGTGTCTTGTTATTGATAGTACAAAGTATCGTTAAATCTTTTATCTTCTTATCGACAGTACACAGTATTGTTAAATCTTTGTCTTCTTATTGACCTTACATAGTATTGTTAAATCTTGTATTTTCTTATTGACAATACACTGTATAGTTAAATCTTGTGTCTTCTTATTGATATCACACAGTATTGTTATATCGATACTGTGTACTATCAATAACAAGCCATAAGATTTAACGATAATGTGTACTATCAATAACAAGCCACTAGATTTAACGATACTGTGTACTTGCGATAAGAAGACACAAGATAAAATCTTGTGTCTTCTTATTGACAGTACACAGTATTCTTAAATCTTTTGTCTTCTTATTGACAGTACACAGTATTGTTAAATCTCGTGTCTTCTTATTGATAGTACACAGTATTTTAAAATCTTGTGTCTTCTTATTTATACTACACAGTATCGTTAAATCTTGTGTCTTCTTATTGATAGTACACAGTATTGTTGAATCTTGTGTCTTGTTATTGAATAACACAGTATTGTTAAATCTCGTGTCTTCTTATTGATAGTACATAGTATCGTTAAATCTTGTGGATTGTTAGTGATAGTACACAGTATCGTTAAATCTTGTGTCTTCTTATTGATAGTACACAGTATTTTAAAATCTTGTGTCTTCTTATTTATACTACACAGTATCGTTAAATCTTGTGTCTTCTTATTGATAGTACACAGTATTTTTGAATCTTGTGTCTTCTTATTGATAGTACACAGTATCATTAAATCTTGTGTCTTCTTATCGCAAGTACACATTATTGTTGAATATTGTGACTTGTTATTGATAGTACACAGTATCGTTAAATCTTGTGTCTTTTTATGGGTAGTACACACTATTGCTAAATCGTGTGTCTTCTTATTGAAAG
>NW_013746814.1:0-1576 GCF_000517525.1 Limulus polyphemus
ATGGGACTGTTT
Organism: Limulus polyphemus; assembly: GCF_000517525.1. Classification (NCBI taxonomy): domain Eukaryota; kingdom Metazoa; phylum Arthropoda; class Merostomata; order Xiphosura; family Limulidae; genus Limulus; species Limulus polyphemus. Next base: position 13 of record NW_013746814.1, read on the forward strand.
TTTTTTTATTGTGTTCTGTCAATCTGGTTTCCAATTTTCTTCCAGTTTCTCCGATGTAGAATTCTGGGCAGTTATTGCATGTTATTTTGTAATTGACGTTCGTATTGTGTGATTCTAAATAATTTTTGTTTAGTAACGATTTTAACTTAGGGCCGGGTTTTTGTGAGAATTTGACGTTGACAGGAATATTGTGTTTAATGGCTAGTTTTGTCCAAGTGTTGATAATAATCAGAAAGTAAACGTAACACTACAGTTGAATGACAAATGGCAATTGTTAGCTAGAGCGAAAGAAGCTTGGCAGCTTTATGACTGATGTTCTGTGTTAGATTCACATACATCTGCGTTTATAAAAACTTTATACATTTGTATATTAAGCAAAGGAGTACACAACATGCAGTACGTATGTATACCACGTTAACAACTGGGACAGAGACTTCCCCACTTCAACTTTAATGTTTGAGAGAAAGTGTTATTGTAATCGTTTCCAGCATTATGTTTACAGTAAGTTCCTGAAAGCCAATCTACTGCTATACAACAAAGCTGAGTTAACAAAATATTTTACGTATATAAATTATATGATCTGTCAGTGACGCCAAACTTGCTCGAGGAAAGTAAAGTATCTGCATACATTTAAACACAAGAAAACTGGACTTGAACCCAGGTGGGTGTTTGTCAAGGACTTGTATGTGTGGGTCCTGACACTCACTTATTATTGTACCTTTCTTAAATGATTACACTTTACAGTCTTATGCAAACTTATGTCGTGATTTCATGCGTTTGAGAAAGAGGAAAACATAACTGACTGAACAAGGAATAAAGCACAAAACCAACGATGTTTATAATTAATTAATAAACCATTATTATTATTACTCAGGTCCTAACATAAATTAACGAATCAAAACTAAATAAGAACAGAAAAGAAATTACTTGTATATCTTGAGACAACAAAGAAAATTGTATAGATAACTAGATGAAACAGAAATTATCATAGATCACTAGATCAGGTAGAAATTCTGATATATAATTAGATTAAACACAAAATATTATAGAACATTATATGAGATATGAATTCAATGAATCAGTGAAGTATCTGGTGATGTTATAACAATGAGTTCATTTTTCAGAATTTAGAAGATGAGGATCGTTCTATTTAAAAATGTAAACGACTTGTTCTTCGTGGCTTTTGTTTCTGATAAAGTTGATATAGTCAGTTTTTAAATGAACTAGAATTTATCAACTTGCGCTATACACACGGAAATTGATATCTGATATACACCACTAACGATAACACGATACAGAAATTAATATCTGATGTACATCACTAACGATAGTACAATACAAAAATTAATATCTGATATACACCACTAACGATAGCACAATACAGAAATTAGTATCCGATATACACCACTAACGATAGTACAATACACAAATTAATATCTGATATACACCACAAACGATTACACAATACAGAAATTAATATCTGATATACACCACTAACGATAGTACAATACAGAAATTAGTGTCTGATGTACACCATAACGATAGTATAATACACAATATAGTA
>NW_013746815.1:0-2775 GCF_000517525.1 Limulus polyphemus
CTTCCACTAGATTTTCTTAACTTTGATAACGATCATTTTAATAATTCATACACTAGATTTTTTGACATTCATAATGGTTTTTTGTCCTTCTTACATTATATATTTACGACTTTCATAACTGTCTTTTTAGTAATTCTTACAATAGATATTTTGATATTCATAATGGTCTTTTTAGTCTATCTTTCACTAGATTTTGTAGACTTTGATAATGGTCTTTTTAGTCCTTCTTCCACTAGATTTTGTTAACTTTGATAACGATCATTTAAATAATTCTTACACTAGGATTTTTGACATTCATAATGTTTTTTTAGTCTTTATTACACTAGATTTTTTGACATTCATTATTGTCTTTTTGTCCTTCTGACATTATATATTTACGACTTTGATAACGGTCTTTTTAATCTTTCTGCCACTAGATTTTGTCGACTTTGATAATGGTCTTTTTAGTCCTACTTACACTAAATTTTTTTGACATTCATAGTGGTCTTTTTGACCATACATTATATATTTATGACTTTGATAACTGTCTTTTTAGTAATTCTTACACTAGATTTTTTAACATTCATAATGGTCTTTCTAGTCATTCTACACTAGATATTTTCGACTTTGATAACTGTTTTTTATCTTTCTGCCACTAGATTTTGTTAACTTTGATAACGATCATTTTAATAATTCTTACACTAAATTTTTTGACATTCATAATAGTCTTTTTAGTCCTACTTACACTAAATTTTTTGACATTCAATATGGTCTTTTTGTCCTTCTTACATTATATATTTACGACTTTGATAACGGACTTCTTAGTAATTTTTCACTAGTCCTTCTTCCACTAGATTTTGTTAACTTTGATAACGATCATTTTAATAATTCTTAAACTAGATTTTTTTAAAATTCATAATATTTTTTTTAGTCCTACTTACACTAATTTTTTTGACATTCATAATGGTCTTTTTGTTCTTACATTATATAATAACGACTTTGATAACTGTCTTTTTAGTAATTCTTACACTAGATATTTTGACTTTCATAATGGTCTTTATCGTCTTTCGTTCACTAGATTTTGTTGACTTGCATAACTGTCTTTTTAGTCCTTCTTCCACTAGAGTTTGTTAACTTTGATAACCATCAATTTAATAGTTCTTACACTAGATTTTTTGACATTCATAATGGTCTTTTTGTGCTTCTTACATTATATATTTACGACTTTGATAAGTGTCTTTTTAGTAATTCTTACACTAGATATTTTGACATTTAAAATTGTCTTTATAGTCTTTATTTCACTAGATTTTGTTAACTTTGATAACGATCTTTTAAATAATTCTTACACTAGGATTTTTGACATTCATAATGTTTTTTTAGTCTTTATTACACTAGATTTTTTGACATTCATAATTGTCTTTTTGTCCTTCTTACATTATATATATTTACGACTTTGATAACAGTCTTTTTAATCTTTCTGCCACTAGATTTTGTCGACTTTGATAATGGTCTTTTTAGTCCTACTTACACTAAATTTTTTGACATTCATAGTGGTCTTTTTGACCATACATTATATATTTATGACTTTGATAACTGTCTTTTTAGTAATTCTTACACTAGATTTTTTGACATTCATAATGGTCTTTCTAGTCATTCTACACTAGATATTTTCGACTTTGATAACGGTCTTTTTAGTAATTTTTACACTAGATATTTTGACATTTATAATGGTATTTTTAGTGTTTCTTTCACTAGATTTTGTTGACTTTGATAATGGTCTTTTTAGTCCTTCTTCCACTAGATTTTGTTAACTTTGATAACGATCATTTTAATAATTCATACACTAGATTTTTTAACATTCATAATGGTTTTTTTATTCCCACTTACACTAATATTTTTATCATTCATAGTGGTCTTTTTGTCCTTCTTACATTAAATATTTACGACTTGTATAACTTTCTTTCTAGTAATTCTTACATTAGATATTTTGACATTCAAAATGGTCTTTATAGTATTTCTTTCTCTAGATTTTGTCGACTTGGATAACTGTCTTTTTAGTCCTTCTTCCACTAGATTTTTTTAACTTTGATAACGATCATTTTAATAGTTCTTACACTCGATTTTTGAGATTCATAATGGTCTTTTTAGTCCTACTTACACTAAATTTTCTGACATTTATAATGGTTTTTTTGTCCTTCTTACATTATATATTTACGATTTTGATAACGGTCTTTTTAATCTTTCTGCCACTAGATTTTGTCGACTTTGATAATGGTCTTTTTAGTCCTACTTGCATAATTTTGTTTGACATTCATAATGGTCTTTTTACCCTTCTTACATTACATATTTACGACTTTGATAACTGTCTTTTTAGTAATTCATGCACTAGATTTTTTGACATTCATAATGGTCTTTCTAGTCTGTCTACTCTAGATGTTTTCGACATTGATAACGGTCTTTTTATCTTTCTGCCACTAGATTTTGTAGTCTTTGATAACGATCTTTTTATTAATTCTTACACTATATATTTTGACATTATTTATGGTCTTTTTAGTCCTTCTTACACTAACTTTTTTGACATTCATAATGGTCTTTATGTCCTTCTTACATTATATATTAACGACTTTGATAACTGTCTTTTTAGTAATTCTTACTCTAGATTTTGTGACATTCATAATGGCATTTTTAGTCTTTCTTTCACTAGATTTTGTTGACTTTGATAATGGTCTTTTTATCTTTCTGCCACAAGATTTTGTCGATTTTGATAACGGTCTTTTTAATACTTATTACACTAGA
>NW_013746816.1:0-1688 GCF_000517525.1 Limulus polyphemus
AAAACAAAAAAATGTAAGAAAGAACGCAGTTCGCGAGTCAAGCGCAAAAGAGCAATGCCGAGTGGACGGGCGAGCGACCCTTAGCAAAAAAATACTTCTTTTAAAGAAATATAACCTTAAAAGCAATAAATAATGCCAAAACATAAACAAAATAAAGTACAGAGAGCTGTGATAGGTAGTGAGAGGTAGTTCATCGCAGTCCTGCTACTATGTTACTAGGTGTTGTCCTAATAAGGACAAATTCTGGTCAACTGGCACCTGAAACATGTACCATTTCATTACATGTTTGCGCACTAAATTCGTATCTACATAAGCACACTACACTCTGTGCCCCATACTATAAGTGCACCGCTACAATGTCACATTGATCACATTCCCTTCTGTGGGTCTCCAGGCACGAACCCCTCCACCATGATGGAGACATGTCCGAACCTTGACTTCATTTGTGACAAGTGTAGGCAATCACTGGGTTGCTACCAATTCTGGTGATCCCAGCAAAAGTCTCAACGAACTATCCAGTCAGTCAACTGTAAGGTTAACGCAGATCTTCTCAGTCTTGAACCTTATCATTTGGTCACTGAGGATCATCCCAGTTTCTGTTTCAATGTTCATGCCGAGTCCATTTGACTGACGATTCTTAGTGAGGTAGATGATCTTCTAGGATTTTGTCCAGACTATTTAGTCTACTACAGGGCAGCCATGTAACACTTACACTGTTGCCAAATTATCTTTCAGGACTTTGTCCAGACTGTTTAGTCTAGAGTACAGGCCAGCCGTGTAACCGTTGCCAAGTTTCGCGAGGAAAATAAACGGCACTGCTTTTCGAAGCTGCTTTTTTGTGGCTTCCCCTCAAAATGGCGATTTTCGCGGCTTAATTGGAATATAGAATGTGTAAAGTGGGTGTGTCTTAAAGTTCACGATTGTGGGTGCGGTTTTTTTTTTATTAATTGATCAGGAGTGGGGATAGGATTGTTCTAATATTGTAACTAAAATTTTTTCAATCACCGAAAACATTCCTAAAATCATTTGTTTTGTGTAAGTTGAGGTCAGCTGCTATAAAAAACAACAACAAATAAACGACCTCAGAATAAAACAAACCCAAAATACTGTAACCTGCAACTCTCAAAAGTTCAAAGCGATTTTTAAGAAAAAGAAGCCTAAATCCACTTATTATAAGCGGACTTTGGCAACACTAGAGTGTAACTACGTGTTACACGTATTTTACACCTTGCACCTGGATACAGTTTGTCTCCATGTCTTTTGTTATTTCAGCATTTGACAAGATATGTTTCGCAGATTACATCGTTGCACAGCTATACAGGAAAAATAAACATACTTAAAGCGAACATTAAAAAGCACAAATGATCAAATCTGAATACAAACAGGAGCTAATGTCTTTCCCAGGGTGGTTAGCACATGCTACACGTGCCCAAACGGACATGTCTGAATACAAACAGGAGCTAATGTCTTTCCCAGGGTGGTTAGCACATACTACACGTACCCAAACGGACATGTCTGAATACAAACAGGAGATAATGTCTTTCCCAGGGTGGTTATCACAAACTACATGTAACCCAAACGGACATGTCTGAATACAAACAGGAGATAATGTCTTTCCCAGGGTGGTTAGCACATGCTACATGTGCCCAAACGGACATGTCTGAATACAAACAGGAGATAATGTCTTT
>NW_013746817.1:0-2905 GCF_000517525.1 Limulus polyphemus
TAACAGTAGTATATATATATAATCATTCCACAGTATGTTTCTGTATTGTACAGTAGTATGTATATGCTTTATGTATTTTACTCCAACAATTATAGCGATACCAAAGTATATTATACCACAAAATGTAATAAATGTTATAATAATAACAAACATTCTTATATTATTACCCAATCATCTTAATTGTCCTTTTTTTTATCATAACTGTGTTTTGTAGATAACATTTTAAACCCTTATCAATATTTTTATTACTTTAAAAGTCCTATCAAACTGGAGTAGAGGTATAAAAATGGGAGTACATGACAACGTCGTGCCTTCGGTGTGTTTTATCATGGTAATAATAATAATAATACCAAGTAACTTCCTAGAGTATATGACGACGTCATGCCTTCAGTGTGTTTTATCATGGTAATAATACCAAGTAACTTCCTAGAGTATATGACGACGTCATGCCTTCAGTGTGTTTTATCATGGTAATAATACCAAGTAACTTCCTAGAGTATATGACAACGTCGTGCCTTCAGTGTGTTTTATCATGGTAATAATACCAAGTAACTTCCTAGAGTATATGACAACGTCGTGCCTTCAGTGTGTTTTATCATGGTAATAATACCAAGTAACTTCCTAGAGTACATGACGACGTCGTGCCTTCGGTGTGTTTTATCATGGTAATAATAATAATACCAAGTAACTTCTTAGAGTACATGACGACGTAGTGCCTTCGGTGTGTTTTATCATGGTAATAATAATAATACCAAGTAACTTCCTAGAGTACTATGACAACGTTGTGCCTTCAGTGTGTTTTATCATGGTAATAATACGAAGTAACTTCCTAGAGTACATGACGACGTCGTGCCTTCAGTGTGTTTTATCATGGTAACAAGTATATTCCTGGATTTTATACACGATTTATAAAGAGAGAAATGAATTTACAAAAATAGTAAAAACTGTGTATCATAACTTATTAAACGTGAACCTAATATTAAAATAATTTCTGCTACTTTGTTTCTCTTCAATTCTGGTTTATACGAGCGAAAGCTGATTGTATATAATAATAACATATCGGTGTATACAAACTTGCCAGTTTCAAACTCAAAACTTACGTTCCAGTGTTGATATTCTTTGTAGTATCATGAACGTATTTCCCAGTCGTTTACGAAGACATATCGGTTTAGTTGTTGGTTTCGTCTGCTATTCTAAAGTACAGTTCTGTTGTCCTTTCCTTGCGAGTTCACGAAAAATTGAGGCGTATGTTAATATTAAGGTACTGACACTAAGGCAGAAATATAAGTGCTAATACAAAATAAATTAAGAATATAAACTTTTTTGGTATTGCCACGGATCACAACTTTTGTACGTGTATATGATCACGTGCAATATGAAACGAAAGCGCCATCTTGAGGTGCATCATGGTTTTATGGAACAACCGGTCTTGTCGTCCATTATTTGTTTTGCTATTTCCTAATAAATCAAATCATTTCTGTACATATCACACAAGTATTAATACTCTACGTATCACACATATTAGTAAGTAAACAAGTATTAATACTATACGTATCACACATGTTAGTAAGTAAAAACATGTGTGATACGTAGAGTATTAATACTTGAAGTAAGTAAACAAGTATTAATACTCTACGTGTCACACATGCTAGTAAGTAAACAAGTATTAATACTCTACGTATCACACATGTTAGTAAGTAAACAAGTATTAATACAATACGTATCACACATGCTAGTAAGTAAACAAGTATTAATACTTACGTATCACACATATTAGTAAGTAAACAAATATTAATACTCTACGTATCACACATGCTAGTAAGTAAACAAGTATTAATACTCTACGTATCACACATATTAGTAAGTAAACAAATATTAATACTCTACGTATCACACATATTAGTAAGTAAACAAGTATTAATACTCTACGTATCACACGTGTTAGTAAGTAAACAAGTATTAATACTCTACGTATCACACATGTTAGTAAGTAAACAAGTATTAATACTCTACGTGTCACACATGCTAGTAAGTAAACAAGTATTAATACTATACGTATCACACATATTAGTAAGTAAACAAGTATTAATACTCTACGTATCACACATATTAGTAAGTAAACAAGTATTAATACTCTACGTATCACACATATTAGTAAGTAAACAAGTATTAATACTCTACGTATCACACATATTAGTAAGTAAACAAGTATTAATACTCTACGTATCACACATATTAGTAAGTAAACAAATATTAATACTCTACGTATCACACATGTTAGTAAGTAAACAAGTATTAATACTCTACGTGTCACACATGCTAGTAAGTAAACAAGTATTAATACTCTACGTATCACACGTGTTAGTAAGTAAACAAGTATTTCATAGGAGTGTTTTCATTACTTCTATCATTATTAACAACATCAGTGGCAGATAGAGGTCAGGGGGCAAAGCCGGACTAAGAATTATTGGGGTACTGAACACGTGTGATTTTGTCGCCACACCCATCTTCATTATTCCGATATATATATATATATATAAATTGTTATAATATATTTAAAATATAATTGAATTAAACCAACACAGTGCCACCTTCTGTCCGCAACGTGTAATATTAGCTCATAACGTTGAATTATTTCCGTTTGTTTTATAACAAAGTTACACCATGGGTATATCTGCTGCACGGGTATCGAAATCCGGTTTTTATCGTTAGAAATCTTCAGCTGGAACAATCTTCTCAATTACACATATGTATGATTAGTGACCTTCCACCACATGTTGAAGTTTTGCCTGTAACCTTTTGACCCCAGATATATAACGAAGAAAAACAAGAGTTGTGAGGGGAGATCAAGGGAGTTTTGGACATTCACACGTTGGACTGCACTTTTTTATCGTTAGAAATCCGG
>NW_013746818.1:0-4558 GCF_000517525.1 Limulus polyphemus
CAAAAATCCTAAAACACAGTAGCCCACGTACATCGACAGGTCGGATAGTTTTCTATTGCTACACAAAAAAAATAACGTTAACCAACTCTGGGTTATGGCTGGATCATCTTTGTAGTAAGATTATTAAGCATGAAAAATTTACGTGTTTGTCCTTTTAATTTCTAAAGTTTGTTATTATCAATTTCAAAGTTCAAGAAGACCCATGGAGTTCTTTAGAAATGAGTATATTACCGATGCAGCGACAGTTTCCATTGTGTTGTTGGGTGAAGTCCATAGTACGGAGCACAAAATGTACCATAATATTTAATATTTTTATAATACATATATTATAGTAAGTTACTTGTTTGTTTGTTGTGAAGCAGAGAGCTACACAATGAGTTATACGTGCTGTGCCCACCATGGGTATTGAAAGCCGATATTTAGCATCATAAGCTTTCAGACTTACCTCTGTGCCACATAGTGGGCTTAATATATTATGTGTTTGTTTTTGAATTTCGGGCAAAACTACACGAGGGCCATCTGCGCTAGCCGTCCCTAATTTAGCAGTGTAAGACTACAGGGAAGGCAGCTAGTCATCACCACCCACCGCCAACTCTTAGGCTACTCTTTTACCAACGAATAGTGGGATTGACTGTCACATTATACCCCCCCCCACACGGCTAAAACAGCGAGCATGTTTAGTGTGACGGGGATTCGAACCCGCGATCCACAGATTGCGAGCGAGTCAAGCACCCTAACCACCTGGCCATGCCGGGCCGAACATCTGTTATTCCTCTATTAAAATAGTGCAACTTCCGGTTGCGCATGCTCAACGATACTACTAAAACTCTCAAAAAGAAGCATGTTGCACATTAGGTGCTATAAAAATATTTACCAGAAAATACTACTTCATTAAAATGCACAAATGAATATAATAAAAAATACACTTATAATAAAAATGTCTAAATTGATTCGTTCAGACATTTCAAGATAAACTGATGGTTGATGATAACGCTAATCGATGTTAAATAGGCTATTGCATGTTAAGTTTGTATAAGGCTTAACAGTTAGGCCTACTTCTGACAGATATAGATTAAATTTGTTTAGATTTGAAGTTATATTTAAAATAGTTTAAAAGAGATGTTATAGTACTTTAGAGTTTATAGACTTTGGTATTATGAATTTTTAAATATTTTTCATCAGTTGAATCTTTGTTTTAAATGTTGTTGTCGGCCTTAATCTCATTAATGCTTTGTAAATGTTTAATCATTTTAACGCACAATCATTGTGAATAAATATTAAAAACACTTTTTAAATTCCCGACTCCGAAACCACAGATTACAAATTCTATTAAAGAAAGCCTCTCCATTTTTAAGATTCACCCAACACTAAATAATAACATCTACTCCTCCCTGTTGTCATTAATGTAATGAATTCCTGGATTCTCAGTTTTTATTTGACTATTATTATTATTTTAAAGATACAGTGTTGATACTTATATTTAAGCCTTTCTCTATAATAATTTCTCTTAACAGTGTTATTTATTAAACGTGTATGCCGCACAGTTTATCGTACATTCATTATATTGTTACCGTTTAAATCTGTTCGTTCTAAACTTTCGATCGAATACAAAACTCGTTCAATGCTAATGTTGTTTTTTGTGGTTCGAATATTATCAACTAACTTTGAAATATTAACGCTGATGTTGTATTTTAAGGAAATTTCGAAACATTCACATTAAAGATGTTTTTTGGTATTACCGTGGTTTTAATATTTATTATATGGTTAGAACTGTATAACAATTCTAGTACTGGTTTTTGGTGTGTCAGTATATCGGACAAGTGTGTTACATGGTTAGAACTGTATGAAAGTTGTAACAATTCTAGTACTGGTTTTTGGTGTGTCAGTATATCGGACAAGTGTGTTACAAAGTGGTTGGAACACAATGATCCACGGTATATAAAGGAAGACAGGAATATACTCTTCAAGAGAAAAAGAGTGGTTGGAATACAATGTTCCATGCTATATAAAGAAATACTGGAATACACTCGTCAAGAGAAAGATATGATACATTACCAGTACTGTTCCCATTATTAGCCAAATGATATGAGATACAAAAACGTAACCCAGTCTTCAAGAGAAAGAAAGTGGTTGGAACACAATGTTCCACGGTATATAAAGGAAGACAGGAATATACTCTTCTTCAAGAAAGAAAGTGGTTGGAACACAATGTTCCACGGTATATAAAGGAAGACAGGAATATACTCAACAAAGAGATAAAGGTGAAATAGAAACAGTTAATAACACACACTTGGATTGAAGAACATGAGAAACATGTGGTTTAAAACAAATTTCAAGAAACAAAGGAAGGTTGGAATATAGATTTTGCACTGATGAAATTATGACTGGGATCTACACTCTTCATGAAGAAAAGGAGTTGAAACACCAAATCTCACGAAACGGAAGAAGACTGAGATAAAAAATTTTTCTCTGAGACAATTAAGATTGGAATACTGACTCTTCATCAGAGAAAAAAAAAGTTGGAAAAACATGTTTCACGGTATAAAAAGGAATACTGGAATATACTCGTCAAGAGAAAGAAAGTGGTTGGAACACAATCAACACAGAGATAAATGTGAAATAGAAACAGTTAACAACACAGAGATAAAGGTGAAATAGAAATAGTTAACAACACAGAGATAAAGATGAAATAGAAATAGTTAACAACACAAAGATAAAGGTGAAATAAAAACAGTAAACAACACAGAGATAAAGGTGAAACAGAAACAGTTGACAACACAGAAATAAAGGTGAAATAGAAACAGTTAACGTTAACTGTTTCTATTTCACCTTTATCTCTGTGTTGTTAACTATATCTATTTCACCTTTATCTCTGTGTTGTTAACTGTTTCTATTTCACATTTATCTCTGTGTTGTTAACTGTTTCTGTTTCACATTTATCTCTGTGTTGTGAACTGTTTCTATTTCCCCCTTTTCTGTGTTGTGAAAAGTAATAAATCCTTGTTTTTGTACTGCTCATTGAATGTATCACATGAATACGTGTTTTCGGAAGTTAAGCCTGTCTGTGGCTGGTTGTTTCAGAAGTAGACATATTTGTTTTTTCTTTTTTCTCTATCTCTACCAGCTGTGATTTGTGGAGTATTTAGCTTATTCGTGATTGTTTCTTCTAGCAGCACAGTATAATCAATTTAAACGCTGGTTCTTAACCTTCAAATTCAGAATTTCCTCACTGGCCGTATGTTGAAAATGTCGATTTTGTCAGTTATTGAAAGTACAGTTTAACTGAGAGAACGAGTGAGCTAGCTTTATCGCCATTTCCAGAAGTTGCGTTTCAGTTCTCACACGGGCTGACAAAATTTATTTGAGATTGAAACCAAGGCCAGATGACAACGACCTGATTGCCCCTAGCAGTGATTGTATCAGTTAAACGAGTCCTGTGAGTTGCAGGTATTAACCCACTAACAGCTAGGTCAGGCTGCTGATGTATTGTCCTGTCTAGCTGTCTTCTAGTGTCTGACGTTATCGGTCCGTCATCGGTATTTGTCTTGTTGTGTGCATTTGGAGGACTGCGGGGTATGTCGGGAGATAATCTTCCTACTAGCTCGTATCATTCTGCTTGCCACAAAATCGCTTTCTTCATTCCCCACAGTTGTGGGGAGTTGCACTTTTTAATTGGAAAGACTATATATGTTCAGGTAGGGCTGGGTTAAAAGGGAGTATAAGTTTCTTATAGGTGACATCTTCCTTGAAATGACCCTTTACTAGACAAGGTCTGACGCCGAAAAGACCAAACACGTGCTTCTGTAATAGTTCAACTTTCGTCTCTTTTTAACAGACCCATGATAATGACCACGTTTTAAACACGCCGTTAATAACTGGAGAACTCTTCGTGAACGTTGGCCTGAATATGACTCCTCCTCAGTGTGTTGAGTTAGTTAACAAGACCACATTATTGCACAGAGTTTTTCCAGTCATAAAATTCTACGGCGCAGTGTTAACATAATGGTAATTAAAACAAAGAAGTCGCGGTTCGGGTTTATTTGTATGACATAACGTTTAAAGTTTTTACGTATGGCAACATAGAAGTACATTATGTCGCAAATATTAAGGTAGTTTTCTTATTATTGTGAAATTATCAGCGTCATAGCTTAGATGTAATAAGCCTATTGGTTCTTATTTAAGATGTAGTTCGACCCACCTTTAGTTTCAGTGATTTGTTTACAGTACGTCTCAACTTTGGTTTCTCTGACTTGTTTATATACACTGTATCAACTTTATTAACCCTAAGATGTCTGCACTCTACAGTATATGTCATGTTTGATATGTGAGAGATGTCTACACTGTGTCAACTTTATCAACCCTAAGATGTCTGCACTCTACATTATATGTCATGTTTGATATGTCTGGACACAGTGTAGACATGTCTGCAGAGGTAGACATGTTTGGGTTAAACAAGTTTATATGTCTTGTTTGATATGTCTGACATGTTTACACTGTGTCAACTTGTTTAACCCAAACATGTCTACCTCTGCAGTATATGTCATGTTTGATATGTCTG
>NW_013746819.1:0-2924 GCF_000517525.1 Limulus polyphemus
ATATGACAAAAAATCAATGTTTAGCTGCGTTTTTAATATTTACTTTTAAATTAAGAAATTAACTAAATTATAATACTAAAATTTGAATTAGTATCTAAAATTTCATGCCAAACTTATTGACATAAATCCATAAAATAGTAGTTCAATAAAATTTTGAATGCAAGTCAACAAACAAGATGACAGGTCTTTGACACACGTCCGGTTGCGATAGGATTACGAAGATGTTTTGGTAGACAAGCATAATGGAAGCTTTAAAATTTAGAAAACCAGATAAATTATTATAGCTACAGAACACTGTGTGCTTTGTGTGTATTATTATTCTGTACTCTTAGGGGCATTATCTAATTGAATAAATATTTAATGTATTTGTTATATAAGTCTAAAAAAGTAGGCTTAAACCTATTCAGCAACTGACAGCAAAAAAAAAAAAAAAGGTCAGAGCTGATATATTTCTTGTTTTTGATGTGCATTCTATATTTCATGTTTAATAAATTTACTAAACTATATCAATCACAATCTCGTTAGGTTAACCAAGATAATGAAATATGATAAAAATTCTCCATAAAGTATGCTCATGAACAGATTGTACGTTACGTGTTCAATACAGTGACATAAGCTGTACATTCGTCGAGTGATTTACAACTAATGCTGGATTTTTAATTAGACACAAGTGTAAGGGCAATAAAACAATTAAAATTAGATATAAATAGATATATACTGTTAGGAGTTTTAAGGTATTTGACATAAAGAAACCGTAGTTTCATGTTACAACTTAGAGCCATTCTAGAAAGAAAGAAATGTATTTGGTATTTTTGTATGGTGATTACAAGGTTGGTCAAATGAAAGGATTGTGTATAGAGATAATGTAAATAAGATAACAAACAAAATATCATTTTACTGAAAAAAATCATTTGATATTTATTTACCACATTTTAGAGATTACTCAAATGAAATTTAATAACTTTAAGATGAAGAAAGTACTTAAAATCTTAAGAAGAAAATCACTTTGCAATTGAAGTAGTCAACACACTAACTCCCTATATTCATGAACAGATTTTCAGTGAAGATGCTTAATTAAACACCTAAGTTTTTTTTGTGTACAAAATACTACTAATGTTTAGAGAATTTCATGAAGATATGGTATAACTTGGATAACGGTCTTTTTTTCTTTCTGCCACTAGATTTTGTCGATTTGATAACGGTCTTTTTAGTAATTCTTACACTAGATTTTTTGACATTCATATTGGTATTTTTAGTCTATCTTTCACTAGATTTTGTTGACTTTGATAATGGTCTTTTTATTCCTTCTTCCACTAGATTTTGTTAACTTTGATAACGATCATTTTAATAATTCATACACTAGATTTTTTGATATTCATAATGGTTTTTTAGTCCTACTTACACTAAATTTTTTGACATTCATAATGGTATTTTTAGTCCTACATACACTAAATTTTTTAACATTCATTATGTTCTTTTTGTCCTTCTTACATTATATATTAACGACTTTGATAACTATCTTTTTAGTAATTCTTACACTAGATATTTTGACATTCATAATGGTCTCTATAGTCTTTCTTTCACTAGATTTTGTACACTTGGATAACTGTCTTTTTAGTTCTTCTTCCACTAGATTTTGTTAAATTTGATAACGACCATTTTAATAGTTCTTACTCTAGATTTTTTGAAATTCATATTGGTCTTTTTAGTCCTACTTAAACTAAATTTTTTGACATTCATAATAGTCTTTTTGTCCTTCTTACATTAGATTTTGTGACATTCATAATGGTATTTTTACTCTTTCTTTCGGTAGATTTTGTTGACTTTGATAATGGTCTTTTTAGTCCTTCTTCCACTAGATTTTGTTAACTTTGATAACAATCATTTTAATAATTCCTACACTAGGATTTTTGACATTCATAATGGTATTTTTGTCCTTCTTACATTATATATTTTCGACTTTGATAACGTTATTTTTAGCTCTTTTTCCACTAGATGTTGTCGACTTTGATAACGGTATTTTCAATCTTTCTGGCACTAGATTTTGTCGATATTGATAATGGTCTTTTTAGTCCTAGTTACACTAATTTTTTTGACATTCATAATGGTCTTTTTGTCCTTCTTACATTATATATTTACGACTTTGATAACGGTCTTTTAAATCTTTCTGCCACTAGATTTTGTCGACTTTGATAATGGTCTTTTTAGTCCTACTTACACTAAATTTTTTGACATTCATAATGGTCTTTTTGTCCTTTTTACATTATATATTTACGACCTTGATAACTGTCTTTTTAGTAATTCTTACAATATATATTTTGATATTCATAATGGTCTTTATAGTCTTTCTTTCACTAGATTTTTTTCACTTGGATAACTGTCTTTTTAGTCCTTCTTCCACTAGATGTTGTTAATTTGATAACGACCATTTTAATAATTCATACACTAGATTTTTGACATTCATAATGTTTTTTCAGTCTTTATTACACTAGATTTTTTGACATTCATAAGTGTCTTTTTGTCCTTCTTACATTATATATTTACGACTTTGATAACAGTCTTTTTAATCTTTCTGCCACTAGATTTTGTTAACTTTGATAACGATCATTTTAATAATTCTTACACTAGATTTTTTGACATTCATAATGGTCTTTTTAGTCCTACTTACACTAAATTTTTTGACTATCATAATGGTCTTTTTGTCCTTCTTACATTATAAATTTACGACTTTGATAACGGTCTTTTTAGTAAATTTTACACTAGATATTTTGACATTTATAATGGTATTTTTTAGTCTTTCTTTCACTAGATTTTGTTGACTTTGATAATGGTCTTTTTAGTACTTCTTCCACTAGATTTTGTTAACTTTGATAACGATCATTTTAATAATTCTTACACTACATTTTTTGACTTTCATAATGGTC
>NW_013746820.1:0-3111 GCF_000517525.1 Limulus polyphemus
ATTAAGTCGTAACACTCGATTTACATTCAAAGGAACGTTGTCTACATTGTATCATGTGAATGTAAAAAAAATACATCGGAGAGACGAAACGTCCTGTTAATATTAGGACATCGCACATGATGCTGTAAATACTTCAGACATGCTAGAGAAGAAAACCACGACGTTGACGTCAAAAATATAAAAATGATTGCCAAGGACTGTGATACCAAAAAGAGAAAAATGAAAAAAGCCATTGCAATAGCAACCCATGATTGTGGTTCTTCTACAGGCATTAACCAAAATCATGGATTCCCCTTCGTACTTGCTAGTTAGCCCATGATTGTGGTCCTCCTACAGGTATTAACCAAAATCATGGATTCCCCTTCGTACTTGCTGGTTAGCCCATGATTGTGATCCTCCTACAGGTATTAACCAAAATCATGGATTCCCCTTCATACTTGCTGGTTAGCCCATGATTGTGGTCCTCCTACAGGTATTAACCAAAATCATGGATTCACCTTCGATACTTGCTGGTTAGCCCATGATTGTGGTCCTCCTACAGGTATTAACCAAAATCATGGATTCCTCTTCATACTTGCTGGTTAGCCCATGATAGTGATCCTCCTACAGGTATTAACCAAAATCATGGATTCCCCTTCATACTTGCTGGTTAGCCCATGATTGTGTCCTCCTACAGGTATTAACCAAAATCATGGATTCCCTTCATACTTGCTGGTTAGCCCATGATTGTGGTCCTTCTACAGGTATTAACCAAAATTATGGATTCACCTTCGTGCTTGCTGGTTAGCCCATGATTGTGGTCCTCCTACAGGTATCAAACAAAATCATGGATTCCCTTCGTACTTGCTGGTTAGCCCATGATAGTGATCCTCCTACAGGTATTAACCGAAATCATGGATTTTTATAAAGAAACGTTCTTGTATTTTCGTTGTTGCTAGGCGACTTGTGATCCTGTTGTTTATTAAACGTCTCGCATCTATAGAAGGATTAGGTAATTGAGGTATTAAATAAAACGTGGTAATACTCTGAATAAACTACTTAATACAAGTGTTGTTTTTCTTTTATTTCTCGGCGGATTGACTTGAAACTTCGTAGGGTTATAAATTCGTTTAATGCCCCCCTCCTTTTTTTATTTAGACCTCTTTAAGGACTTTATGGGGTCAAACATAAAACAATACAAAAATGTATGTTTTGGGATCCTATGCGGTCATATTTACAGCAATCAAGGTGAAAATTGGTATAAATATAAAAGTTCACGCGCCCAACACATTGACACACACAAAAAAGTTGGATTTGCCCGTTACGAGTCTTTTTAGGGGCGGGGCAGAGCTCACAAAAAAACATAATGTTTGTGTTTTTGGTCAATTAATCAGCCGGATTTTGACCAATTTACATGGTCCCAAGCAGTGATCTAGACAGTTTTTGATTTTTCTGTGATTTTCACAATTTTTTGATGTTAAAATTGGCTATGTTGGGAATGCATGGCTGAGACATCATTCGTTCGCGAGTGTTGGCCTCTTTAATAATCCGAAAAACTACAGGATATTATGATTAATTAAATGACCGAACATTTTTATATAAAAATAGAGGAGATTATAATTAAATAAATTAATATTTCTATATAAAAATACATAATATTAGGGTTAAGTAAATGAGTTAATATTTCTATATAAAAATACATAATATTAGGGTTAAGTAAATGAGTAAACATTTCTATGCATTGCTTAATGTTTGTAAAGTAACAGAGAATTCCACAATACATGGGTTAAATAAATGACTAAAAATAGCAGGTTAGCGTGTTCCTTTTGTACGGATACTTTTAAATTGAAACCAGTTAAAACACGTGTATAATAAATGTTCGAGTAAAAGTCTGGATATAATACTTTTTTTTTAGTAAAGAAAATATTTTTTGTTTTTGTGAAATCTTTGAGTTCTTTACACTGAAAAATCTATCGGTTTTTAATGATTTATTTGAGTTTCTGAATATATTCCTTATTGAAACTTTTTGATTCACGTCATTCCAAAGTTAAGAAAGGTTTTGAGATAACCTGTTTCGGGTTTTATAACAAACTTATGAAACATTCAATTACTTTGTCCGATGTTATCTTTTTTAGGCCGAGTTGAAAGATATAAGTTTGTCTGCTAACTCAGTAACCGGAACCATGGTGAGCATGGTGGTCGAGAGGAACGGAACAAAGGTTGTCAGGTGGGTGAGCCTATGGTATTACTAGCCTAAAAGACGATCATGTTATTGTTATATCGAAATCACGCGTGAGGCACATTTAACCATTCTAGAGGATTCGACCGTGAACAAATAGTTCACTCATGGAATCCTCGAGGGATTCTCTGGGCTCTTGGAATCATCGAGGGATTCTCTGGGTCTTGGAATCATCGAGGGTTCTCTGGGCTCTTGGAATCATCGAGGGATTCTCTGGGCTATTGGAATCCTCGAGGGATTCTCTGGGCGCTTGGAATCATCGAGGGGTTTTCTGGGCTCTTGGAATCATCGAGGGATTCTCTGGGCGCTTGGAATCATCGAGGGATTCTCTGGGCTCTTGGAATCATCGAGGGATTATCTGGGCGCTTGGAATCATCGAGGGATTCTCTGGGCTCTTGGAGTAGGGATGTGCTAAATAGAACTCGAATTTACAACCGTTCTGGACTCTTGGAAGTCCAGGACTATCTTCACGTTCTTCGAGTCCAAAATCACACTTGTTTTGTTGTAGTTAATAGTGGGTTCATTTTGAGTCCTAAATTAAACTTTGTTTACTGTATTTAATGGTGGGTTCATTTTGAGTCCTAAATTAAACTTTGTTTATTGTATTTAATAGTGGGTTCATTTTGAGTCCTAAGTTAAACTTTGTTTATTGTATTTAATAGTGGGTTCATTTTGAGTCCTAAGTTAAACTTTGTTTGTTGTATTTAATAGTGGGTTCACTTTGAGTCCTAAATTAAACTTTGTTTGTTGTATTTAATAGTGGGTTCACTTTGAGTCCTAAGTTAAACTTTGTTTATTGTATTTAATAGTGGGTTCATTTTGAGTCCTAAGTTAAACTTTGTTTGTTGTATTTAATAGTGGGTTCACTTTGAGTCCTAAATTAAACTTTGTTT
>NW_013746821.1:0-2909 GCF_000517525.1 Limulus polyphemus
AAAGTCCCGCACGCTGTGGTAGCACCCATTTATTAAATGAAATAGTCTCCATTCTTAGCGATGATGCTTTTCCATCTTACAATCGGGTTGTTAATGCCCTGATTAAAGAAATCACTTGACTTTGGAGCAAAATACATACACCTTTAACACCTTCCACATTTGCATACGTTTTCCCATTAAGATGGTGTTGTAGCGAACGAAAAAGATGGTAATCTGATGGTGCCATATCTGGAAAAAATACCGTATTTTTCGGTGTATAAGACGCAGATTTTTATCCCAAAATTTGATGTCAAAGTCTGCTTGCATCCTATACACCGAAGGTATGAATAATATATATATATACGATATACACAAGCCATGTGTAAATATATTTAAATAGGCATGCATAGTTTAGTTCAATTGAATGTGTTATTTATAACAATAGTAGTTTTTTTTTATATTTTAAAAACATAACTATTTATAATGCTCCCTAAATAAAAATAAAATAAATTACAGTGAAAGCAATGAAGATTTTGTAGGTTTTGAACCAAACTAAATAACAGTAAACCTTTTTTTTTACATTTACGGTATTTTCTTATTTTGATGTTTTGAGCTCTTTTGTGTTTAGAACAATATATACTAATCTCTAAAGTATCAAACTGAATTTTTGTTCAATAAAAATCTTTTAAATGCGACTGTAGCTTTTTTTTTCCCAAAAAACTTTGTCTTCAAAATAAGGGTGCGTCTTATATTCCGAAAAATACGGTAATACCTTCAATAAATAAACTTATAATGTTATTCTACGACCTAACGTTAGACCTCTGTAAAAAACCTTGATAAACTTTTAATATGTTGTTGTACAAAATGTCTACTAAGTTATACTTACATCCGTTGAAATGAAGCGCGCGCGTATTTTCAGGACAGACAAAAACTGAGTATCATTATCAGAGATTAACTATAACCTCACACTAGATGACGCCACAATCTGCACATAAGAACGGTATTCACAATAGTATTGTTTTTATAGTGCAATGAACGTACATGTTAACTATCTATTATAATATATGTTTGTCTTTTCTCATATCTATTCAAAGATAAATATATCAGTTTAGATGCTACCCACAAACTCGTTTCAATTACCTCTTCCATCTCCATTCGCTTCCGTTCTTCTTTTAACCTCCTCACTCCTTCAACGCCTCCTTGCGTTTGCTTCAACTCTGCAATGATGTCGTTTTTCTCCTCAATTATCGGTTCATTCAACTTCAGAAGAACGGCAAGGGTACGATCTACAGAAACGAAATAAAAAACCCGTTTTGAGCAAGTATTCGATGCTAAAAGATTATTTCTAAATCGCTGATGGACATAATTGGATATCTCTGGAAAGAGTTAATTGGCTAAAAAATGATAATATATGTATTTATCTATAATGTATGTTTTGGTATTTAACTGAACCTAAAATAAATAACAAAGTTCATATAGCTACTGAATAAGGTTTTTTGGCGGAACCCGCTTCATCGAAAATAACAACTGACCTTTGACAATTTAATACATAAATATGGGAATAAAATATAACCATTGACAATTTAATACATAAATATGGGAATAAAATATAACCCTTGACAATTTAATCCATAATTATGGAAATAAAATATAACCATTGACAATTTAATACATAAATATGAGAATAAAATATAACCCTTGACAATTTAATACATTACCATGAAAATAAAATATAACCCTTGACAATTTAATCAATAATTATGGAAATAAAATATAACCATTGACAATTTAATACATAAATATGAGAATAAAATATAACCCTTGACAATTTAATACACAACTATAGAAATAAAATAAAATATAACCCTAGACAATTTAATACATAACCATGAATAAAATAAAATATAACCCTTAACAATTTAATCCATAATTATGGAAATAAAATAAAATATAACCCTTGACAATTTAATACATAATTATGGAAATAAAATAAAATATAACCCTTGACAACCTTAATCCATAATTATGGAAATAAAATATAACCCTTGACAATTTAATACATAACTATAGGAATAAAATATAACCCTTGACAATTTAATACATAACTATAGGAATAAGATATAACCCTTGACAATCGAAGACAACCATGAGACTAAAAGACAACCTAAAGGATAAAAACTGGTAACCATATACCGCTAGGTATACACAATAAAAACTGGTAACCATATACCGCTAGGTATACACAATAAAAACTGGTAACCATATACCGCTAGGTATACACAATCTGTCACATTTAACAGCCCCGTCAGAAGACTTATAACGCTAAAAATTGGGTTTCGATATTGAGATGGGCACTGAGCAGATAGGCCACTGTGTAGCTTTCTGTTAAACAACAAACAAACACGTTCAATAAACAATTCGTAAGCCTTGCATACTGCAAATCAAAAACATATAATGTGACAGTGTTTTATTGGTGACTGCGTCAAAAATAGACAAGAATGGTAGAAAAAATAGGCAGGCGGAAATGATAGTATAACTTGTCCCCCTATATTCGGTTTTTAGCCTTTCATCCTCAATGTTTGTTATAAAGCACAATACTACACAATAGGCTGTGATCTGCCCACTGTGGGTATCGAAACCCGATTTTTGTCGTTATAAACCCACTGACTTACTGCTAAGCCACCGGTGGTCGGTCCCAAATTATTTCCTAATTAATAGAAAATTAAACAGCAAAATAATATGCCCCAAAACAGTATGACAGAGATTTTATATCCCTACCGGTTTCTAGGCCCTACTTCTTTGGATGAAAAAGATAACTAAATACGACACAGATCGTATGCCCCTACCGGTTTTTAGGCCCCACTTCTTTGGATGAAAAGATAACTAAATAACGACACAGATTCGTATGCCCTACCGGTTTCTACGGCCCC
>NW_013746822.1:0-1574 GCF_000517525.1 Limulus polyphemus
CCGGCTTCGAAAACACTGTTGGGTAGGGTCTATCGGCTTGTTTGTAGTACAGTAATTGCAACAAGCATAGTCTGAAGTACTATATAAAAGTGAAAGAAAATATTTACGGTATGGCTGTATACAAAGTCTGATCCAATCCAATAAACTTGTTAAGTATGGGATTGTTAGTTATTTCCCGAGATGGTTGGGTTTTAGCGGCATAGGCATAAAAGTGTATAAAAGCTTATGACCAATTTAACCATATGTGTGCAGTAACCAATAAATGCTTAGTTTCCAGTAATATATATATATATATACGGCCCGTTTTGGTTTAGCTAATATATCTGACTTAGCCTTCTTGTTAATCACTTTAGAAGCCTTACAGAAAAGGGATATTACTATAATTTATGCAGACAAGTTAATTCGTCGCAGCATACAGTTTTTAGAAGCAATGAAGGAACATAAGGGTAAAAAAAGGTCTTAGAAGCAGGAAATGCCATTAAGGAAATTAAGTTTCACTAATAACATTGACAGATAACAACAAGATTGTTTCAATCAATAAAGGTAAGTTTTAACCAGTATAATTAACAATATGAAACAATGGTTATTCACACCAACTTCTTCTCATGAACCAAATGGGTCATGGCCAGGTACTTCTAATTCCATTCCAAACACAATTTCTGAGCTCGTACCTTAGGAGTCGATGAGTGGCCAGCAGAGATAAATCCAGGTTTTGGAGAAAAGGAAAGAGGGGCAACTTGTAAACTTTTCAGATTGCCATTTTCAAAGACAATCAGAACATACAGAGACTTTCTAGACAACTGTGGGCGCCATATTCCATTAGATCTGAATCTTTTAATCGAGTGTTCAAAAGTCATTCCATGCAGTTCTTTCAAATGCGAGCGAGGCTTTAGAAGCATGAACCTTATCACTACGGAATCGAGGTCTAGGTTGTTAATCAACCATGTAACAAATCTCATGTTCAATAGCTTCACAGTTCTTTGATTGAAAACTGGAAACCAGACGACTATGTATACACATGGCTTAGGTGTCATCGTTCAGCAACTGATACACCAATAAGAGTAGCCAACTCCAAGGAACTCACTATGGATCAAGTTTGGAAGTTCTGTTAATAAGTTATCCAGGAATTCAAAGGTTCAAGGTGAGAAAAAATTAATTCCTTATTGTAAGATTTTCAAATGTAGATTTCAATTACAATTTACAGCTACTATTTCTGTAATATGTGCTTTTATGTATTGGTAGCATACTAAATACTAATCATAGTAACACTTTCAAAACGCGTTCCCTCACTTCTTTAATTATCACTACACCACTGCCTGTACTCCTGCTCCTGGATAGCATAAGAGTATTCTTTTGCTCCTATTTACTCTACATACTACATACATACTACCCTATCTACATGCCTGACTAGAGTCACCTACAACTACAACTTTACTATCCTTTACACTATCATCCCTTGTGATTTCATCTGTTTCCCTTACCCGCTCCCCGCGTCTCTAGCAAGTGTTTGAAATTCGGTTGTCTTAACCTAAACCCCAAGCCCATCCCTTGCCCCTAATGCATTATCTTCCAAG
>NW_013746823.1:0-1574 GCF_000517525.1 Limulus polyphemus
GGCACAGCGGTATGTCTGCGGACTTACATCGCTAGAAACCGTGTTTCGATACCCGTGGTGGGCGGAACACAGATATCCCATTGTGTAGCTTTGTGCTTAATTAGAAAGAAACAAAGGAATCTGTCTTCTAAACGTTTTTTTGTTTGTTTTGTCTGTCGTGGTAAAAGTCGACAAGAAACGTTTCTTGGTATTCACATGTCCTACTGTTACTCAGCGATAAGTTTGAGGCTTTATGACGGCTTAAAATGTGAGTTTCGATAGCCGCAGTGGGCAGAACACAGATAGCCTATTGTGTAGCTTTGTGCTTGTTTGTTTGTAATTAAACATAAAGCTACACATGGGCTACCTGTGCTTTGCCCACCACGGATATCAAAACCCGAATTTAACGTTACAAGCCCACCTGGGACAGCGGTAGGTTTACGGACGTACAACGCTAAAATCCGGGGTTCGATTCCCCGTGGTGGACACAGCAGATAGCCCAATGTGGCTTTGCTTTAAACAAAAAACAAATTGATCGCTGAGCCACCGGCACCAATATTGTTTTTATTATAATAAAACTAGGCCTATGCTCAACCTTCTCTTTTAATGATGATAACTTGTGCTGAGCTGTTATTATTAACTATTAACGTGAAATGAATTATGTCCCGAACTTTTTAAGTCAGTACTCTTTGTAGATGGAGGAAAACAAAACACTGTTTATCAACGTGACGTCAACAGCTGAACAGATTTTATGACGAATAGTGACTTACGGTGAGGTGTATACACTACATATTTCAAACCACCTGTCACGTAACTGTATTTTGTGTTTCTTTCTCACAGATGCTCCGTAAATATATTTTCACGGAATACAATACCACTACCTTGTTGAACGTTCTAGTAAATGTTCTTTCGAGGTTGAACAAACAACGTACAGAAAGGCTATGAATTTACGAGGCCTACATTCGGCTCATTTTCACAGACGCCTGGAGTATGTGTGTATATATATGTGTCTTGATAATAGGTCGATCTTCGTAGTATTTCTACTATGCTATAATTGCGACGTGCTAGGTATTAAAATATGGTATTACTGATTAGATTTTATAATTGAAAACATTTAAGTCATATGGTTTTATTTAATTTTCATGTACGTTTTTCATTAAGCTTTGCCCCCCAGTAGCACAGCGGTATGTCTGCGGACTTACAACGCTAGAATCCGGTTTTCGATACCCGTGGTGGGCAGAGCACAGATAGCCCATTGTGTAGCTTTGTGCGTAACTTCAAACAAACAAACGTCATTAAGCTTTAATAGAGCAAAATTTTCACTTTTCCCCACGAGAGCGTTTGGAAGAGATTAAGATATTTACTTTTGTAAATAGTAACATTAGATCCTTATACTGGATCAAATGTAAAGTGATTTCAGGAAAATAGAAACACAAATAAAACTCAAAGTGCATTACAGAGTTTCAAAAATATCGCGTGTTTCAAATGTTCGTTGGCCCGGCATGGCCAGGTGAATAAGGCGCTCGACTCACAATCTGAGGGTCGCGGGTTCGAATCCGCATCCCACCAAACATGCTCGCCTTTTCAGCCGTGGG
>NW_013746824.1:0-2353 GCF_000517525.1 Limulus polyphemus
TATATATATATATATATATATATATATATATATATAGTTTTGCTGCTCTAAATCAGCCGTCTTTAATCCGAAATACAAAAACTAAAAATGGTCCACTTTTAGTCTTAGAATGACTTAGATGAAGCTGTAATACTAAGGTTAAGAGCCGATAGCTCACGTGACTTTTTCGTAGAATGCGCAAAACTTTCGTCAAATTTGAACATTTTTTGTTGAATAACTTTACACGTGTGGCTTATATTTACACCAAATGAGGCTCTTAATTGTAGTTTCGAAAGATCTATCAGTGTATCAAATAAAGTTTCCGTACTTTTGATGCGAAGAAGAAAAATAATAGGAAGAAAGTCGATCAAAATTGGAGATGTTACATCACGGGTATTTCTTAATAGATTACCTTGAAATTTGGTATGTGAAGTAAAAGTCCAGTAAAGCACATCCACGGAAAATATGTGATAGCTTGGATTACAGTTCGAGATACAGAAAATGGAGGATCGTTAAACTATCACTCCTGTTAATAACACACAGTGTGTCCTACAGGTTTTATTGGCCGCATGACACGCTACAATGTATCTTGGTGTACTAGTTTCCTTTTCGGTACAAGAAAGGAATCATTGGGACTCAGACGGAAGAGCTCTGTGAAAGAATTAGAGCGATAAGGTTCGCCATTTTTTCTGTATGCTTGTCTGGAAAAGTCACTTACTTACTTACTTGAACATTCGTTAAAATAGTGAAATTTTGGTTCACTCCATATAGCGACTTAGGCAACTTTATAAATACAATAAAATTTAGTTTTGCTAAGCCAATATTGTGAAATAGTCATTGTTAATATTCAGACATTTTACAGATGCTTTTAAACGGGAGATTTTTATGGCCGCCATTTTGTTTCATCACGATTCCTACTATTATGTACTATCGTACTTAATGATGCACGCGATATTTTAAAAGTGAATGTGACTGGGATGGCAGATGATATTACCCGTTAGGAGTTATAGTGATGGTTAGAAAACTGGTTAATGTGAGTGATAAAGTGTAAGAAAGTGACGTTTAACTCTTTAACACAGCTGTTTGGTAAGTCAGCTTCCTTCTATACGTTACGTTGATACCTAAAGTGTAACGATATTGTCGATTACTCGATATATTAATACGAGTAAACTTATACAGCGTTTGTAATAGTAAACCAAATATGATATTTCACTCTGGCACTTCAAAAGAACAGTAAGAAAAGCTTATATGACGTCATATCATCTGATCGACATGCATTATTAGTTGTATTGTTGCTAAGATGCAGTTTAAACAGGTTCACTTTGACGGCTATTTGTATTCTTTAAAGTATATAGACGTATTAACATAGAAAATAATTGTTACTGGTAATATATATATATATATAAGTAGTATTTATTACATTATCCTTAAAATGGTGCCCGTGTTCCTAGGTGCATGGCAGTTATCGTTTCTACAGATACACTTCACCGGACGTTTATTTTCACGCTTTTTTGAGCTATAAAGGCATTTCCACCCAAACGCCTGGTGTTTCCTGAGGAACATGTAGACGAGATATCACCCTCGATCAGCCAATCCGGGAATCCGTAAGGGCCTCGAGACACACACATATTGTTGCAACATGGTCAAGGTTTCTTTGATCTACATAATGGGCTTTCTGTGCTGTGTCCAGAAACCCAGTTTGTAGCGCTATAAGCCTTCAGACTTACCGCTAAGCCTTGCGGGTACTCATAATCACGGCAAAATATTTGAAACCGCTGTATTTAATTTATAGAAGATAAAATATGCAATATCATCCATTTGTTTTATCATTCATATGAACATGTACATTTGATAAGCATTTTCGCAGTCCTGAAATAACATTGACTTCATCAATAGCAAATGTTGGAGGTTGTTTAGTATTAAGTCTGTGGGGGTGGTGAAAAAAAGAAAAATGGAAATGTTTAAGAAATTGAGGTCTTTCTTGCCAATAACTTAGTTCGATAAGATATTGAAAAATTAAGGCAATGAAACTCCTGCATCCACTCGTTTTCCTTTGTGTTCTACGTAATACACGTTAACAGAGAATGGTTAACTATTTTATTACCTCTATCTATACATCTGTTGATAACTCTTCAACAGGGTCGTCTTGAGTAAACCTGGTTGGTGTGTGTTAAACTTATGGATCAACTAACACTATGAACATCACTTCTGGTCCATGTTGTGTAAACCTGACTGGTGAGTGTTAAACTTAAAGATAAACTGTCACTACAGAGACCACACCTGGCCCATGTTGTGTAAACCTGATGGGCGATTGTTAAAGTTATAGATAAGCTGTCACTACAGAGACCACACCTGGCCCATGTTGTGTAAACCT
>NW_013746825.1:0-1575 GCF_000517525.1 Limulus polyphemus
AAAATAGTAGTACAGGGACTCAAAAGACGTGCACAATTTGCAGCTTCAATGGTGGAGTCACCAAATTGATGAGAGCTTTCCTTGCTGGAGGTGATGACATCAGTAAGCCAGCATCTGTTTCTTTTGATGGCAGCAAAGTGGTCAAAGTGCAAGATTGTGAAAATGCTATTTCATTTGAAAAAGAAAACAATGAAGAAACTGTTCTCTGTCCTGTTGAAAGCTATAATAATAATAAACAAGAGGATTCTACTTTGTCAGAAACAAATCCACAGAATAGTGTTGCTAAGCTAAAAGAGGACGACCTCATAAATATTTTAACACACAGGGATATTGGATTTATGAAGTTTGATACAACAGGCTCAGCAGTTGTAACACATGCACATTGCACAGAGACTGTTATTGTTGAAGCACATGAATTTCATCATAAAGAATGTCCATTTGATGCCAAAGATGGGCGTTCTATGACTGCATTTTGGTTCAAACGACGCCTTCTGAATGGACAAGAGGTCAATCGTTCCTGGTTGGTGTATTCACCTCTACATAAAGCAGCATACTGCTTTTATTGTCTTCTTTTTTCATCTACATGTATGACTTCAGATAATCGGTTTGCTTTCAAAACACAGGGTGTATTCTCTAATTGGAAAAATATTGAAAAGTTAAATGCCCATGAATAGTGAAATTCGTCATGAGTCATTTGCTGCTTGGAAAGAAACTGAGCGCCGAATTCTTCTTCAAAGTGGCATTGATAAAGAGCTGCAAAGTCAAATTTAGGAAAAAAAATAAATGGAGAGATGTACTACAACGGTTGCTGTATTGTACATAATATTTAGCTTCTCAGAATCTTGCATTTCGTGGTCATACTGAGGACATAACCTCAAAAGAAAAACCTGGAAATTTCCTGTCACTTTTGCAGTTATTAGTAAAGTATGATCCAGTAATGAGAGAGCATTTAGAGCGTGTTAAAAACAAGCAAACGTCAATATCTTATATTTCTCCTGAAATACAAAATGAGTTTATAAATCTCATGGCTTCACATGTGCGAAATTATTGTATGTCAGCAATTCATAGAAACAAATACTATGATATTCTGTTTGATTCCACACCTGATTTAGCCCGTTGTGAGCAATTGGCCCAAGTGATTCAGTTTGTTAACATTGACTTTAAGACAAGAAAAGTAGAAGTCAAAGAGTCATTTATTGACTTTATACATATAAAGGAAAAAGACGCTTCCAATATTGAGAAAACAATAAGCACAAAATTAGAAGCAGGTGGAATTTTATTTCAACAAAGAATTCTGAACAAAAATCCAAAAGTAGTGTTTATAAACTGTGACAACCATAGTTTGAACTTAGCATGTCTTCATGCTGCAAGTCAGTAAACAACAGTTATTACCTTTTTATTTGGTATAATTGAAGCCATTTATAATTTCTTTGCTCATTCAACAACTCGATGGGATGAACTGCAGTAGGAGCTTAAGATCTCTGTCAAGCGTGAATCAGAAACACGGTGGAGTGCAAGAGAAAAGGCAGTAAAAGTTGTACATAAAAAACTGGATGAATTAGTAGGACTGTTACA
>NW_013746826.1:0-1571 GCF_000517525.1 Limulus polyphemus
GTCACACATGACAGAGCTTCTGTATAGCTTCTGGTACTCCTTCGTGATCTAACACCTTGATGCTCACAAGGGTTTGCTGAGATGCAGAATCTATGACAAAGTTGCACCTTTGGTCATCCAGCTTCCCTGTCACTTAGATACTATGTGTGCTTGCCATTTTACACTTAGCTGTTGGGACTTTCACAATGGAGGTTGGTGGGCGTCCCTCAGCACCAACCACTACTGGTTTCCCGAAGCTGACTTATTGGTGGTATTTTTCTTACACTGGCTTCTCAGATGTCCTTGCTCCCCACAGTTCCAACAGCCTTTCTGGGTAGCAGCCTTTCCCGCTGTATCATCTCCCCTGTGTTGAAGTTGCCAGCATTGAGCTCTCTTGTGCCCAGGTTTGTTACAGTGCCAGCAAAGTCCCTCAAACCTCTCTGAAAGCTGACATTTCCTGGCCTTGAATCCAGATGACTGTACCAAACTTGGTACCTCTGTGCTGGACTTAACGTAGGATTCAAATTCGAGAGCTCTGGCTGTTGCATCCTGCAAGGTAGAGGGGTGTGCCTGCTTCACTTGTATCTTAAGTTGTGGACTGTCCAAGGCATCTACGAACTGATCCCTCAGCAACAACTTGAGGAGATCGGGTGGTGCAGTTGGGTAGGCCTTGTGTGCCATGTTTTCCAAGTCCTGTGCCAGCTCTTGCAGGCTCTCCCCTTTAGCACAGACTCTTGTCCTAAACCTAGCCCTGTAGACTTCTGACTGATTTTGGGTTCCATATTTGAGCTCTAGATCTGCTACCAGTGCTCAAAAGTTGGGTCTGTCGTCTGCTGACAACTGTCCAAGTATTTCCAGTAGTTGTCCCTTCAAGCTCGTTGCCAGATATACTGCTTTCTGCTTCTCTGTCCATCTGTTCATCTCTGCCAGTAGCTCAAATTGTGTTCTATATGCTTCCCACGGTGCTTTCCCATCGAATTCCTGTGGCTTCCTTTGCACTGGATCACTCCTATTACTGACATTCATATCTGGGATGTGACTTCTAACAGGGCTGAAGATGTCTGCATTAGGGTTTAGCTGTGGGCTCTGGAAGGGGCTTGCCATTGTCTGAGGCTGATTAAGTCAATGGTCAATGTATCCTCTTTGTGTAAAAGACAATAGATCATCCTTTAATGTATCTAATTCGCTTTTAAATTTACTAATGTTTTCCATTTGTACTTCTTGCCACTGTTGTAGTCTCTCTTCTTGTTTATTTTCTTTCTCCTCCAATAGCTGTTGTAACCTCTCTTGTTTATTTTGTTGTTCGAGCTGCCACTGCTGTTGTCTCTCATCTTGTTACTTTTCTTTTTCCTCCAACAACTGCTGTAATCTCTCTTGTTTATTTTGTTGTTCGAGCTGCCACTGTTGCAGGTTTTCTTGCAACTGCTGTTGTCTCTCTTCTTGTTTCTTTTCTTTTCCTCCAACAACTGCTGTAATTTCTCTTCTCATTCTTCTTGTTTCTTTTGCTGTTCTTGTATTGCTGCCATCAAATCTACTAAGCTGTAGTTTGATTTTCCGCCTCTCGTTTCCATCTTCTTCTTCTTTCTTTTTTT
>NW_013746827.1:0-1573 GCF_000517525.1 Limulus polyphemus
TATATATATATATATATATATGATAATACATAAGAGATTATATGGTAAAACATATAAAACTTGAAACGTAACTATCAATTTAAAAACACTACATATATCAACGTATACAATATTTCAAATTTATTTTAAAAATCGTTCCTGAAGTTCTGGAACACATCC
This sequence comes from Limulus polyphemus, assembly GCF_000517525.1. Classification (NCBI taxonomy): domain Eukaryota; kingdom Metazoa; phylum Arthropoda; class Merostomata; order Xiphosura; family Limulidae; genus Limulus; species Limulus polyphemus. The sequence goes on from NW_013746827.1 coordinate 160, forward strand.
TGATTGCTTGTAACTACCCAATTGTATAATGTGCACACTTTCCAATACGAGCAATGTTCGTGTGGGTAACGATGGTAGTTGCAAGTAATCTGCCCACTGCACTCCAGACGTAGGTAGGGAGGACACCCGTATTCTTCCATATCCTCGCATGGTAGGCCTAAGTGTCTTTGCAACAGCTGTGCCTTCTCCCTACCTTTGGTGTAGATCTTAACATAGTCCTGTCTTATCCCCTGGCGAATGCATAGGAAATCCAGCATAGTATGATTGCCATCATTCCAACGGAGACCATGGAGATAAACAGTGCACCATAGGACGTGCCTCTTGTCTGCATCGCTCAAACGATCTTCCAGGTATGGGGGCCTGAAGCAGTAAATGTCAGTCCAACCTGATCGACAGTCTTTTCCAGCTAGTTCTTTGATCAGGTACAGCCTGTTGATCCTGAAACCTTCCACCACTATGATGGCAGCTCTTTGTCCTTGTTTCCTATGATTATTATAAGCACAATGTTATTATCTATCCTGGTGAAGGCTTATACAGTCACTTCACTCGTTCTTTTGTTCATCATAGTGACATATCCGTCCTTCTAGTACATCTGCCTTTTCATTTGCACTTGTTATTCAATCACGTTATTCACAACACTTCAATTCGCTAACACACTCTTAATACTTGACATCTGTTGATAGAAGTTTCTGTTCATGTGTTCAGTTTATTTCTGGATTCGTTGTACTGTATATTTTCGTCTACTAGTCAGAAGTTTCGTTTGTCTCTTATTTCTGGTCACTGTCTGTTATTTCTTTCTTTTCTCGAACTCTTCTTATTTCCAGTTATTGTCTATTTTTGTCTTTTCTCGAACTTTCTATGCCTAATAATTTTGCCTATAATTTTTAATATAATTTGACTATTATCATCTTTTAGAAATCAACTAACCTCGTCAATTGGTTATATCTAGGTCACTTTGTAATCAAGCTATATCCTGATTAGAAGGGGCCTAATCATTCAGTTCTACTATTTCAGTAGCTTCTGAATATTCAGACATTTCATTATTGCTAGTTCTTGTCCTTTTCTTCTTTCTAGTTTTACATAGCCCATCTAATGCCATTAACTTTACTAAAGCCAATTTGTCTCTTTTGATATACAACGTTATGCTTACTAGTATTATTACTACTAAGCATAAGGTTATCATCAATGAGTTAGATAATCTCCAATTATCTAACTTCTGTTTTCCAGCTGTAGCACGTAATCGGTCTACATGCTGTTGAAAATCCTTAAGACTTAACCCTGGCTTTCTAAGAGGTAAATGTTTAGTGTCCTCTAGTAAATCTTTTAATCCTTTAATATCTGTCTCTATATCTATACTCTGAATTAACTGTAATTCCTTTTTCGTTAGTAATTCTGGAATCCTTATAGTTAGTCT
>NW_013746828.1:0-660 GCF_000517525.1 Limulus polyphemus
TCAGTAAATCAGTGCCAATTCATTACATATATCCCGACATCATATTTAAATTATCATTAAACATTCAGATTTCATTGAAATCTAGAACTATACTGGAGAAAAATGTACTCTGGACTGCTAGTGCCCTCTTTTGGTTATATTATTATAAATTTAATAATTCTTTATCCTTTTTTTGCTGGAGATATTTGCTTGAGATATATTAGGTCAAACATACATCCAGAAATTTTTAAGTTTTAAAAATCCATAATTTATTTACATTTCTAGCATATATCTACTTAAACATTGTTAGTCTGTATGTTTTTGTCTTGTATATTTTCACCTGAGCTGCTGTGTTAGTGCCAAAATGATTCTATGTATGATATTTTATTAATATGAATGGAGCATAGTTTCGAAATAAAATACTCTTTACTTTTGGATCAACATTTAGCCGAAGTTCAGTAACTAAATAGGATGCCATTTACCTTAACACTTTTATAATACTGTCGATAAGCAAGGACGGGTTTGTTTATTTTCTGTTTCTCACTATTGAAAGTAAAGGTTCACGCTGGAGTTTCAGATCCAGTCTTGATAGGTATTTAGGTTTAATTACCCAGGAGTGGTCAGAATTAAAGTTATTTCTCTTCGCATCTTTCTTGGTTTGTTGGTAATTTAAGCGGTGTT
>NW_013746829.1:0-1035 GCF_000517525.1 Limulus polyphemus
GAAACGGTATGAAATATTAGTTTCAGATCAATCACATTTTTGTAAAAGACTTAATTTTTTGGCGGTACATAATTTTTTTCAGAATTCTACTAATAACAACGTCATGTTTCAAAATGAGCCAAAAACTAAATTGCAACAATTCTTTGAGAAAACTCTTTAAATCATTCTAACGTATTTTATATTTTAGTAGCGAAAGTACCCGGTTTCGCCCGGATTATTAGGTTGATATACTTTAAATGACAAATTGAGTATGTGTATTCTTCGCTCGGGTTATTAGGTTTCGTTTGGTTTTGACTTTCGCGAAAAGCTACACGAGGGCTATCTGCTCTAGTCGTCCATAAATTAGCAGTGTAAGACTAGAGGGAAGGCAACTAGTATTCACCACCCATTGCCAACTCTTGGGCTTCTCTTTTACCAACGAATTGTGGGATTCACCGTCACATTATAACGAACCCACGACTGAAAGGGCGAGCATGTATGGTGAAACGGGGATTCGATCCCGCAGATTGCCGGTTATTAGGTTGATAGTGTGTGTATTCTGAACCCATTTTAGCATAAACGTATAACCTGTATATTGTCTGTCTGTCTGTGATTTATATTTGTAATATAAGGAACCAATTCTTTTCTATGTGGTTCTTCGCTAGCTTGCCTCATTAAAAAGATGCGCTCGAACGCACGCAAGTGGATAGTGTAACGAATTTGCTGTTATGTATTTATTTTAATATGAATGTTGTTTAGATTGAGTTTATATTTAAAAACTTGCATAGCTTGTAGTGTTTGATATGTATTGTGCAACTTCCACCTATTCTCGAAAGTTGTAGAAGATTCTCGAGTGTAAGAATCAACAATATATGTGTGTGTGTATGTAAACGATTTAACCAGTATTGTTACGTGAGATTGAAGTTTCTAGAAAACGTTCCCACACTATAAATATAACTAACGCGACGCGCCAAGGGAGTGTCTATTATTAGTTCTCTATAATCAGCATACAATAAACTGCAAAAGCTATAATTGTGATTGTTTATAACGCTTATC
>NW_013746830.1:0-1722 GCF_000517525.1 Limulus polyphemus
TATTTGAAATACACGGCTGTGTGTTGGCTATTAGGGGTATAATACCAAACAGATGAAGGAGTGGCTTTATATGCAAAGTGTGAGTTACATCCTGTTTAAGTTGAGGATGTCCAGGCTGATAACAACAAGGTTGAATTTGTTTGGGTTTCTTTTAGCAGTTATAGAGAGAGAGAGAGAAGGCTTGAAAATTGTTACAGACCACCAGATGAAACTGATAAAATTAATGAGAAATGCTACAGTGAGATAAAGAATTTCTGTTGATGAGGTCATGATTATGGTTATTTTAATTTCAGACATACATTAGGAAGTATTAAAGCTAAAGCATGAGGGACAGGTTTTTAGAAACAGTTAAAGAATAATTCTTTCTTTGCCAATCGGTCAGGGAACCCGCTAGGCATTGCTTACCTCATTGGTCAGGGAACCCGCTACGCATTGCTTACCTCACAGCTTGTTTTACTTTTCAATTTATCTTTTAAGACATTTTACGTATCAAATATGCTCTTAGAAACCAAGAATTACACTGAGAAGGATAAAATAAAAATAGTCCTATATTAATTATTTATTAATTAATTATTTTAAAACAGCAAATTTGCTGTTATGTTAAACTTATATTAAAGTTTTTCTTCATTATCCATTCAAGCCGTCTCCAGCCATTATTAGTCTCAAAGTGGGTTCCTCGTCATCGAATTTGAATTCATCACGGCGATTAGTCAAGGTTGTGCAAGTCTAAACGTTTATCTTTGTTATTCCAAGTATAACTTTTTAAGTATGTTCTCTCACCAATCCTCTACCATAAACCAATCATACCGTGAAACCATCTTTAAACTACGTAACCTGAATATAAAAATCATCAAAAAGAGAAACGATATTTCCTTCCTCAGACAGTGCCTCTCTGAAAAGCTAATTCCTAAATTTGTGAAGGTCAAGTTATCGAAAAACTTAAACCAGTTTTCAGGCATTATCCAAAACATGCAGAAAAAAAAAACTCCTAAAAGCAACCCTAAATTCCAAATATCAAGAACTGGACTATTTACAAAAACTCAAACAGAAATTAGATCACCAACTAGCCTGCTACCTCAAACCAGATGATTACGGCAATATACAACGCGCTATCAACCAATACAACTCATTGCTGAATCAAGAAAAGAAGTCTACACACAATAAGAAACTAGATCAACTCAGGAAACTACAACAACGTGAAGTGAAACACAACTATGCAGCTCAGCCTAACCTTGTAATCAACAGATCTGACCGGATACTCAACGACACAGAACTTCAACTTTTAAACAAAGGCCTCAACTTTGCCATCAACCACAAAACAACTCCATGTCTAGAGTTCAAGGCGTGTCTAGAAGATCTAGCCAGAAGACTCGTGACCCGCTACATAAAAGAACAAAAGACTACCTCTACCTCAAATATCCTCCAACTACAGAAAGAAGAAATCCAGGACATGAGCCAACAGACTTTCATCACAGGTAACTCCAACAAAATGTGGTTTCCAGAAGTTCCCAAAAACTGTACTTTAAATAACTTTTTCAAAGAATTCTCAAACAAGACTGTTAATATAGTCAACCAATCCCGCAAACTGAAAAGTAACCTCACAAGTAACGAGATCAAATCCATTTCCAATCTTAAACAGGACACTAACATTAAAATTCTAAAAGCTGATAAAGGCAACACCACTGTCATCATGAACAATTCAGAATACATCGACAAAATGAA
>NW_013746831.1:0-2134 GCF_000517525.1 Limulus polyphemus
ACGTTGGATTGGAAAGATAGACCAGTATAATTATGATATTGAATACAGAGAAGGAAAATCTCATGGAAATGCCGATGGACTGAGCCGAAGACCCTGCAAAAATTACTGCAGACATTGCTGCAAAAGAGAGGTTGAGCTAACCAGGTGTCATCAAACTGAAGTCAAATTGACTGAAGGAGTTGATGATGGTGAAGTGGAACCAGATATAGATATTAAAGCAGAACAGGAGAAAGACCAAGATTTGAAGCCAATAACTGATTGTTTACAAGCTTCGCATGCCAAGCATATTTAAACTTAGGTCTAATTATCGATTTTTAGGTACCTTTTGGAACTTATATTGAGGTGTAATACTATTGCATTATTTATAAGCATCTGAAATGTAAAGAATTAACTTAATGTATGTCCTTGTGTGTTTATGTTGTTGGAGAATTGTTTTTAAAGTTAATGTTATAAACGATGTAGTTTGGCACTCATATAGAAAAATGCACGTTAAACGTCGTTCACTAATTGTACAGTGATACTTTTATGCTTATAGGAGTACAAACTCGTATAAGCGTAAAAGTACCACTGTACAATTAGCCAGTAGAAATATTAAATTTCCATGTGAGCTATCACCGCGGACTGACTGACAGACATTGTTCTTTTAATTATATAAATTTAAATAAATCAAATCTCCCCTAGTATGAGCATCATAACATTTCTTCTTTTCCTTTTTCTCATTTGTTTACCACTCCTCTCTAAGGTAGAGTGATTAATGTAAATTACTTATTATAATATAGATATTTCTAAGGCAAAGCCTAATTTTTATAGCCTTCAATCTTATTTGCTTAAGAGGTCATAAACCAGAAAATCAGATCCACTTGCCACGCCCACCTTTCACATCCTCTCTTTTGCAAATTGCCAGTAATTCTCTCTTACATTTTATATTACATCATTTATAATCAATAGAAACACAAAGTTTTAATTTATCAAATTCTGTATAATGCTACATTGTTTTTGGTACAGGGTATTATTAATTTCTTCTTCATTATGAAAGTTTATCTCGCGGTATTCAGATCCAGCAGATAAGGGAATTATTTTAAGCCCATCTTATGATTAGGAAGCCAGTTGAATTGTTAGTTATAAGAAATTGCTTGCTTTGTGTGTATTTTATTCGGTGTTCTTAGGTGCATTATTTAAATAAATAAACATTCTTTCGTATTCGAGTACGATCAATATAAAAAAGTAGGCTTAAATCTCATCGCCAATGGACAGTAAAAAAATAAGAGTTCAAATGTAAGTACTATATTAGGTCGCCAAGAAATTTATGTCGCTCTTTTCAGATGAAAAAACGCGAACAACTTATATATCAAAACAAAACATTTATTACAAGCAATAGTCTCCATTGTTATAGATTATGCTTTTTCATTTTACAATCAGGTTTTTAATGCCCTGATTAAAGAAATCACTTGGCTTTGAAGCAAAAAACATGTCACTGTCCTCTTTAACACCTTCCACACTTGCATACGTTTTCCCATTAAGATGGTGTTGCGGCAGACGAAAAAGATGGTAATATGATGGTGCCATATCTGGAGATTATGGTGGGTGGGTGAGAACTTCCCAACCCAACTCCACAATCTTGTGTTGCGTCAAACGTGCCACATGTGGACGTGCATTGTCGTGGAGAAGAAGAACACCTTTCCGATTGATGAGTGAAGGGCGTTTCTGATGAAGGGCTTGATTTAAACGTTCCAGTTGCTGACTGTAGATCTCTGTATTGATAATTCGCTTTGTATTGAGGGGTTCGAAATGAATTACTCCTTTGATGTCCCACTAAATGCAAAGTATCAATTTCTGCTAATGGAGTCCAGGTTTTGGGGTCGGAAGTGGTTTTGTCTAGGACTGAGCCATTGTTTTTGGCATTTAATATTCGCAAAGAGAACCCATTTTTCATCACCGGTGACAATTCTGTCCAAGAATGGTTCACGCGCATTACGCGCCAGAAGAGACGAAGCAACGTCTATACGTTGGAAATGATGAACATAGGAGAGTTCGTGAGGCAAGCAAACGCCTTCTTTATGGAGTTTTCCCATATTATTTAGATGTTTACGTATTGTTTCATGAGAGACATGCAATTTCAGGGCCATTTTACGAG
>NW_013746832.1:0-1573 GCF_000517525.1 Limulus polyphemus
TATAGACCAATCGCGTCGTGAGAGTCTTATCGGTCGTTCTAGAACCCACGAGAAACACATCGCTAGTATATCAACGGTTAACAGGCTGCATGATATGTCATTTCTGGGTAGTATTTGTTTGTACGTGTGCTTTGACATTATTTTTTCTTTTCAATATTATTTATTCATCGCTATGGCAAAAGAGGTTGTGTAAATGACACAAACATATTCTGTTATATTTGTGGTAAATTTGTTGTAAAGAAACAAGAGCAAAACAATACAGAATTCTTCAGAAAAGCGTATTACGCGTATTTTGAAAAAAAAGTTGGAGACCAAGACAAATCATTGGCTCCACACAAATTTTGTACCATTTGTATTGAAAAATTGAGACAGTGGACTAAAGGTAAGAAAAAGTCTTTATTTTTTGGAATTCCAATGGTCTGGCATGATCCTAGAAACCATTGAGATGACTGCTATTTTTGCTCATGTAACGTGCAAGGCTATAACACTCGAAATATAAAGGAAATTTCTTATCTCAACCTGCAATCTGCTATAAGACCAGTTGCTCTTGCTCGTGGACCTGATGTACTTGTACCTACACCACCGAAGACTCTTGATACAGTTTCCATAAGGTGAGCTTAATGATTTGGTGAAAGATTTGGGCCTTCCAAAGGATTCTTTAGAGATTTTGGGGTCCAGACTCTGGACTACGAACTTACTTTCTCCAAGGATATAATTTTACTGGTACAGAGAAAGAGTTTATACCATACTTTTCACAAGAAGGTTCACTGGTTTATTAAAACAATATTGCTGAATTAATATCAGTGCTAGGAGCTGCAGTCTATGAACCAAGTGAGTGACGATTGTTCATTGATTCCTCCAAAAGACGTCTAAAAGGTGTTCTCTTTCACAATAGTAACATATATGCATCTGTTCCTACTGCTCACTCGGTTCACGAACCTCAAACTTCTTCTTAATAAGATCAAATACAAAGAACATAGTTGGCTACTTTGTGGAGACTTAGAAGTCCATTGCATGTTGTGGGTCAACAATTAAGTTATACAAAGTTTCAATGTTTTTTATGTGAATGGGACAGCAGAGAACAAAATCTGCACTGGACAAAGAAGCAATGGCTACGCAGAGTCAGCCTGGTACCAGGATAGAAAAACATTGAACGTGAAAGTTTGGTTACACAAAGAAAGTCCTACTACCTCCACTTCATATAAAATTAGGCTTAATGAAGCAGTTTGTAAAAGAAAGTTTTGAGACTAAAAGACGTAAATTTCACCAAACAAATTCAGGATGAATGAGGATACATATTCGTTTGACACCACTGTTCTTCCCTTTTTCTTCAGGTTGTTTGTATTTTTGTTAAGAAACATAACAATAAAAAATTTTCATTGTGGTAAACAAAATAATAATTTGATCTAATTAAGTTTTTTCTTCCCTATTTGTAAAAAATATTTACGTGATAGAAAAAATTAATATTTTTACGTCTCTGGTCGTTAGTTAATTTTCCGTAAAAATTCTTTCCGAAGAAACTTTACCGATACAAGTCCTTTCTTAAATAAAACTGGTTTATTATTTCTGAATA
>NW_013746833.1:0-3092 GCF_000517525.1 Limulus polyphemus
ATATACCACTGAACCACATGAGGACACATACAACTTGGTAACGTTCCGTATACCACTGAACCACATGAGGACACACCCAACCTGGTAACGTTCCGTATACCACTGAACCACATGAGGACACGCTATCTATAGCTACAGTCGTCAGCCGCTGAATAAATAGGTTTTCTGATATTTACGTAGTGTGGATAGTTGGAAAGTATCCTCATGTTATGTTTGTATGATATAAAATATACCAACTTAAACTTGATATTTGTATTTGTACTACTCAGCACACATCGATCGTGGGTCTATTTGTCATTACTTAAGTGCTGTGTTAAAAAATAACAAAACATTTCCAATTGTAAATATTTTATAGTATTAAAAATCTCTTTATCAAGCTATTTTTGAAACTTAATTTGAATCATCGAGAAGCTTACAATTTGTAGAGATATCTTGAAATAATGTAGTTTTTTTTAGCTACAATAGTCGTTTAGAATGCTTCATATAGACATATATATATACGCACGTAACCTATGTCAAATTCCCTACGTTTACTACTGAGTTAGGTTTAATTCCTGATCTACATAGGTAACTTGCTTTGATCAGATATGATTGATAATAATCAAATGAAGAGATCCGAAAGACTGTACCAAGTCAATACAATTGTTCTGGTGATTTTCTCCTTATTACAATTGTGTATAACTTCGGAATTAAAATTTTTTTTGGCGCACAAAAAATTCCCTCAAACGTATCACGATTTTTTTTAGAAAGGAAATAGACAATTGATGTATTTTCGGTGTGGGTGGATGATGGGGGTTATATATTGTTTTGTTTTTTCGGTTTTCCAAATAGGTAAGATCGAACGACCTATAATGATTACACCAAAAAAGCACTTATAACAATTAGACGGACGAAAAAACACACTAAACTAAACAACTTCTTAATTTTAAAACTGAAATATATATAACTAAAAAACATATGCTGCTAAAATTATCAGTATGATCTGCTATAGCACTAAATGTCAATAAAAGCATTATTATCAGTATGATCTGCTATAGCACTAAATGTCAATAAAAGCATTATTATCAGTATGATCTGCTATAGCACTAAATGTCAATAAAAGCATTATTATCAGTATGATGTCCTATTGTACAAAGTGTTAATAAAAGTATTATTATACGCATGATCTGCTATTGTACAAAATGTGAATAAAATTGTTATTATCAGTATGATCTTCTTTTGTACAAAATGTCAATAAAAGTATTATTACCAGCATGGTCTGCTATTGTAGAAAATTTCAATAAAAGTATTATAATCATTATGATCTGCTATTCAACAAAAATATCAATAAAAGTATTTTTATCAACATGATCTGTTATTGTTCAAAATATCAATAAAAGTATTATTATCAACATGATCTGTTATTGTATAAAGTGTCAATAAAAGAGTTATTAACAGTATGATATGTTACTGCACATACTATCAATAAAAGAACTATTTTCAGTAAAATCTGCTATCGCACAAAATTTCAATAAAAGAACTATTATCAGTATGATCTGTTATTGTACAAAACGTTACTCAAATATTATTATCATTCATGATCTGCTATTGTATAAAATGTCAACAAAAGGATTAATATCAGCATGATCTTCTATTCAACAAAGTGTCAATAAAAGAGCTGTTAACAGTACGATGTGTTACTGTACAAAATATGAATAAAAAAACTATTTTCAGTAAAATCTCCTATCGCACAAAATGTCAATAAAAGTATAATTATCAGTATGATCTGCTATGTGAAAAATGTCAACAAAAACATTATTATCAGTATAATCCATTATTGTAAAAAGTGTTAATAAAAATACTATTATCAGCCTGATCTGCTATTGTACAAAATGTGTATAAAATTGTTATTGTCAGTATGATCTTCTTTTGTACAAAATGTCAATAAAAGTATTATTACCAGCATTGTCTGCTATTGTAGAAAATTTCAATAAAAGTATTATAATCAACACGATCTATTATCGAAGAAAATATCAATAAAAGTATTATTATCAACATGATCTGTTATTGTAGAAAATTTCAATAACAAAACTGTTTTCAGTATAATCTGCTATCGCACAAAATGTCAATAAAAGAACTATTATCATCATTATCTGCTATTGTGAAAAATGTCAATAAAAGCATTATTATCAGTATAATCCATTATTGTAAAAAGTGTTAATAAAAACATTATTATCAGCCTGATCTTCTATTTTACAAAATGTCAATAAAAAACTAGTTTTAGTATGATCTGCTATTGTACAAAATTGTTAATAAAAGTATTATTATCAACATGATTTATTATTGAAGAAAATATGAATAAAAGAATTGTTTTCAGTATGATCTGTTATTGTTCAAAATGTTAATATAAGAACAATTATCAATATTATTTGCTATTGTACAAATTGGCAATAAAATTATTATTATTATCAGTATGATCTGCTATTGTACAAAATGTGAATAAATTATCATTATAAGCATATTTCAATAAAAGAGCTATTAACAGTATGATATGTTACTGCACATACTGTCGATAAAAATCTATTTTCAATATAATATGCTATCTCACAAAATGTCAATAAAAGAACCATTACCATCATGATCTGGTATTGTACAAAATATCAATAAAAATATTGTTATCAAAATTATCTGTTATTGTACCAAATATCAATAAAAGAACTATTATCTACATGATTTATTATTGTACAAAATGTCAATATAAGTATTATTAGTAACATGATTTATTATTGAACAAAATATTAATAAAACTTTATTATCAGTATGAATTGTTATTGTACAAAGTGTTAATAAAAGTATTATTATCAGTTGAATATGCTATTGTAAAAAATATCAATAAAAATATTTTCAGTATGATCTGTTATTCTACAAAATCTCAATAAAAGAATTATTATCAGCGTGATATGCTATTGTACAAAATCTCCAGAAAAGTATTATTATCAGTATGATCTGCTATTGTACAAAATGTCAATAAAAGAACTATGATCAGCATAAGCTGTTATTCAACAAATTATCAATAAAAGTATTATAATCAACATGATATGTTACTCTACAAA
>NW_013746834.1:0-1571 GCF_000517525.1 Limulus polyphemus
TTTTTTCGTGGGCAAATTCCATATAAGTTTGATTATCTTGTTTGCGACAACTTCTAAACTTTTGGCGATAAGCTTCCGGTACTAACTCGTATGCTTTGAGAATATCTGCTTTAACCTATCATAATTCGTACAATCTTCTAAAGGGAGAGCGGCGTAGGCTTCTTGTGCTTTACCAGTTAAGACACTTTGTAATAATAATAACCATTTTTCGGTGGGTCATTCCATGGTTTGGACAACGTTCTCAAAATGTTGGAAATATTTATCAACTTCATTTTCATTGAACGGTGGTACTTTAACATATCGATTAAGCTCAAAGTTGTTATTTTGCCTTGGTCGATCAGTGCTGAGTCTAATTTCCATTTCTTTCAGCCTAATTTCCTTCTCGGCTTCAATGCGAGCTTTCCGGCCTCGAGACGTTTATCTTCTTTTTCAGCTTCATACTGGCTTGTTCTTTCTGTTTCTCGGCTTAGATTCGAGCCTTTTCTTTCTCGGCTTCAATTCGAGCCTGTTCAAGCTCGAGTTGTTTCAATTTTAGCTGGATCTCTAACTTATCTTTATCACTCAACCCTGATTGGCTAGAAGGGACACTAGAATATTCCTCTAATGCTTCCTCAGGCAACAAGTCATCATTGACGAGTAACACGCTTTTTTAGTTAATTTTTCTTCATTGATCTTTCAACTTCTAGTTCTAAAACTTTGGCAATTTCGAGCAATTCATTTTTGTTATATTTTTCTAGTTGTTGTAGGGAGGGTGATACAAGAAAACCTTGATAATCAGATATAATCAAATCGTATTGGCACTGATAAATATAAATTCAATTGTGATTTAAATTTTAATTTAGATCGAATTTTGTCACTGATTCAGATCTCAGATTCAGATGTTACGTATTATAATTTCAAATAGTCTGAAGCCGGGTTAACTGATAATTTAAATTTAGTAGTTGTACTTTGGATTTAGTATTTAAATATATGCCGATATATTAGTCAATTTACGATACCTGCCAACAAGATTGATACACACCGTTTTCGTTTTTAACACAAATACGTTTTAATATACACACAACAGTACAATTTACAATAACAATTATTACAAATAGTTGTTACAAACAATGATTTATAAACAAAAGTTTCACAAACTTACAAACAATATAAAGTTTTCTTTTTAGTCTGAAACTTCCTTGATATCTTATCGTGGGTTCACGATGAGCGAGTTGATGTAAGTACAATTCGCCGGAAAGCTAGCTAGCTTTCTCTCCTTGGCCACACACTGTTTTCTATCGTTGAAGTTGGTAATGTTTTCGTAAAAATACTAATGTCTGATGAGAATCTACTGAAGTTAAATGATTTGTAATGATCGAAATTTATAAATATTCCTGGTCGAATATCTTAAATTTTCCGATTGATAAGCGTTCTAAAAATCACAATTATAGCTTTCGGAGTTCATAGTATGCTGATTATAGCGAATTAATAATAGACACTCTTTTGACGCGTTGCGTTAGTTATATTTATAGCGTGGGAACGTTTTCTAGAAACTTCAATCTTACGTAACAATTCTGGTTAAAGTGTTTACA
>NW_013746835.1:0-1571 GCF_000517525.1 Limulus polyphemus
ATTGTTAGGTGTGATCTATCTACCAATTGTTAGGTGTGATCTATCTACCAATTGTTAGGTGTGATCTATCTACCAATTGTTAAGTCTGATCTATCTACCGTGTGTTAGGTCTGATCTATCTACCATGTGTTAGGTCTGATCTATCTACCAATTGTTAGGTCTGATCTAGTTACCAATTGTTAGGTGTGATCTATCTACCAATTATTAGGTGTGATCTATCTACCAATTGTTAGGTGTGATCTATTTACCAATTGTTAGGTGTGATCTATCTACCAATTGTTAAGTCTGATCTATCTACCATGTGTTAGGTCTGATCTATCTACCAATTGTTAGGTCTGATCTACCATGTGTTACGTCTGATCTATCTACTATGTGTTAAGTCTAATCTATCTACCATGTGTTAAGTCTGATATATCTACCAATTGTTAGGTCTGATCTATTTACCAATTGTTAGGCCTGATCTATCTACCTTGTGCTAGGTCTGATCTATCTACCATGTGTTAGGTCTAATAATGGTTGGAGACGGCTTGAATGGGTAATAAAGAAAAACTTTAATATAGGTTTAACATAACAGCAAATGTACAACGTTTCAACAAGGTTTTGTCATCATCAGGTACGAAACGTTGTACATTTGCTGTTATGTTAAACTTATATTAAAGTTCTTCTTCATTACCCATTCAAGCCGTCTCCAACCATTATTAGTCTCAAAGTGGGTTCCTCGTCATCGAATGTGTTAGGTCTGATCTATCTACCAATTGTTAGTTGTAGTGAAAGGACCTGTAGTATTTAGGTGATATTATGAGTTAAGTGATTTTATTTAAATGTTAAATGACCAATGTTTGTATTGTGTTCATCTGGTTAACTGACCCTCTGACGTGTGCTGTACTGGTCAGTGTTTCAGCTCCTAATCGACACACATACAACTTGAATGTTTAAAATTTACTGTTTAATGGTTTAATTATCGTGCTAATGTGTTATTTTGAGCTGGAGATTGCAATCGTTCACTCATGTGCTTCTGGAGCCATAACAGCACAGTACTGAAGTGTTACACACATTTTCTCCAGCAGTCACTATAAAATATTACAGGAATAATAAACGGGACTAAATTATTCTGGATGAAGTTCACCCTATTGTCGAAACTTAGAACTACACAGGATCCTATAAGTGAAGTTTCAAAATATTTGCCAAAGTTTGCTTAGAGAACTATGAAGGCCATCCTATAGTTATTGTCCGTCAGAAAAACAAAACGGCTGGTGTTGTTTGTTCCTGTTCTTACATTTATTGAATATTTTGATTATAGTTCAAGCTAGATAGTTTCGTGCAGTTTTACTCTTCCTTGTAATACATACAGTTAATGGAACAAAAATGTACACATTAGCTCCATTTACGACAAAACGTGATCAAATAAACTCAAGTCTATTAGTCCTAGTTGAGACTCAGTATCCTGCTGTCTGTAGTGTTGAGATCATTGTTGTGTATAACAGATTATTAAAGATGAACGCGTATCAACATCAAATGTGATTTTTGATACATATGATCGCATTACGCGAAACGATAACGTGCGATATGCT
>NW_013746836.1:0-1102 GCF_000517525.1 Limulus polyphemus
CCATTGCTTTTTTATCCAGTGCTGATTTCGTGCTCTGCTGTCCCATCCACACAAAAAACATTGAAACTTTGTATAAACGGATTGCTGACCCAACAGCATACAAAGGACTTTTAAGTCTCTATAAAGTAGCCAACCATGTTCTTTGTATTTAACCTTATTAAGAAGTTCGAGATTTTCGTACGTTTCCTTCAAGTGAACCGAATGAGCAATAGGAGCAGATGTATGTGTGTTACCTTGTGAAGTAAATCACATTTTAGACTTTTTTTTTGGAGGAATCAATGAACAATCATCACTCACTTGGTTCATAGACTGTAGCTCCAAGCATTGGTATTAATTCAGCAATATTGTTGCAATAAACCAGTGAACTTTCTTGCGAAAAGTATGGTATAAACTCTTTTACGCGATTTCTGTTCCAGTAAAATGATGTTCCTGGAGAAAGTAAGCTCTTAGCCCGAAGTCTGGACCACAAAATCTCTGAAGAATCCTTTGGAAGGCCCAAATATCTCACCAAATCATTAAATTCACCTTGTGTAAAAAGTTGTTGTTCACCAGACGTTTAAGGTTGAAAACAATCCCTATAATCATTTATATTGACATTCTATTCAGAATCAGATGAAACTGTATCTAGAGTCTCCGGTGGAGTAGGTACAGGGACATTACATCATGAGCAACAGGTCTTATAGCAGATTGAAGGTTCGGATAAGAATTTTTTTTTATTTTGAGTGTTGTAGCCTTGCACATTACATGAGCAAACATAGCAGTCATCTCCGTGGTTTCTAGGCTCACACCGGACCACTGGAATTCCAAAAGGCAAAGACTTTTTCTTACCTTTAGTCCATTGTTTGAACTCTTCAACACAAACGGTGCAAATTTTGTGCGGAGCCCATAATTTGTCTTGGTCCCCAAGTTTTATTCCAAAATACTCGTAATACGCTATTTTGACGAATCCTGTAATGTTTTGCTTTTGTTTCTTTACAACAAATTTACCACAAATATAACAGAATGTATTTGGGTCACTTACACAACCTCTTGTTGCCATAGTGACGAATAAATAATATTGAAAAGAAAAACATAATATCAAAGTGCACGCATAAACAAATAC
>NW_013746837.1:0-1571 GCF_000517525.1 Limulus polyphemus
TTCTGCAGCGCATGCTTACATTTGATTTTCTTGTACTTTTGTCATTTTTGGAGAAATATTTTATTATCTATCAATCGAGTGCAGAAACATATTCAGGAGCCAAAATGAATTTTAGAGAAGCAGCTTCTGATCTTGGTTCTTTGAAAGAGAAATTGATAGAATCACGTGAAAAGTTCTGTCAAGAAGCACTTAAAGTGGGCAAGAATCAATGTGAAACATGGGGATTGACCATTGAAAGAAGAAAAATACTCCATAAACGAATGCCAGGTGAAAATTCAGCTGATGCTGGACTGACTGCTGAACAGGAAATTTATCGCATCATGAGGGATGTTATTGATCGCTTGATTACAGAAATAGCAGTAAGATTTTCTCGCTTACTAGATTTAGATTGACGGTTTGGATTTCTACTAGATGTGCAAAATATTGTTTTATGGAGATTTCGAAGACGGAAAATTGCAAGAAAAATGTTCTGACTTAGAAAAGAGCTATTCAGATGATATTGATGGACCAGAATTGTACTGATAAATTAAAGACTGTAAAATGTTGATAAGTAAAAGAACACAGACCGATTTTCCCGAACCAATGGTTACAACTGATTTGCTAACATTTATAATTTCATATGGTGAAGATGTTTTTCCAAATTTAAGGATTGCATTGCAGATTTTGTTAATAATTGGGGTTTCTATTGCTAGTTGTGAAGGTACTTCAGCAAGCTGAAATTAATTCTTACATACTTGAGAACCTCAATGACTCAAGAACGACTTAGTAACTTGGCAATATTAAGTATTGAAAAGACGTACTTAATACCTTACATTTTGATAGTTTAATTGATGCATTTGCAGTACCAAAAGCACGAAAGGTTCATATAATGTAACCATGAATACCAGAATGCTACCTGTACAAGATCTAGTTAAGTATATGTACAGTTTTGTAAACTAATAAAATTTGTTATTTGTAAACTTAAGTAGTATTTTATCAATCTGTTTTATGATCCATATACACCACAAGTGACTGGCTTCTCTTATAAAACATAAATTTCAAAACTAGGGATATAACAGACATTTATTCTGCATGCTTGAAAGATTACAATACTGGATGACATAAATATCAAAATGGTTTAGAAATTATGTAAGTACACCTAGTAGGCTATAAGTCATTAGTTCCAGGTTTACAGTTGTGATATCGTGAGATGTTATATTGTGACTTTATTTTAGGCCTGTGTAAGGCGGTAATTAATTATTTTATGTTATTGCCATTAAGTGGTTAATGAGTCACAAAACAAATAATCAAACATTTCAGAGGTGGGGGCGCCAAAAGTGTCTTTACACCCGGGTGCTGAGAACCCTTGCTACGCCACTGCTGTGTCCTCCTCGTGCATTGAACGGGTACATCAGATAGTATTCGTATATTTAAGCACATTCCTGTGACCATGTGCTTCCTAAACTTAATAGTTCGATAAGTAAGAAATATATAGCAACTCACTTCACGAGGGTGTTCAGTGCAAAATACACAAATACTGTCTATTCAATTTAACATTTTTTAAGAGTTCACAAGCTTAAATGTTTTCATCT
>NW_013746838.1:0-1572 GCF_000517525.1 Limulus polyphemus
CCATGTGTCACTGGAAATCACAATACCATCAACATAAATTCCAACACCTGACAGCTTGTTGAGGCATTGATTCATCATTTTCTGAAAAGTTGCTTGAGAATTTTTCATCCCAAAAGGCATTACATTGTACTGGTATAGCCCATCAGGAATAACAAAAGCAGAGATTTCTTTTGCCCTGTCAGATAGAGGAACAGCCCAGTATCCCTTCAGTAGGTCACACTTTGTGACATATCTGGCTTTCCAATTTTATCAATACAATCTTCCATTCTTAGAATGGGATAAGAATCTGTACTTGTCAAAGCATTTACTTTGCGAAAGTCTGTACAGAATCTAACTGAACCATCAAATTTAGGGACCAGTACACAAGGTGAAGACCAATCACTTTTAGTGGGCTCTATAATGCCGTTTTCCAGTATGTAAGATATTTATTTATGCATTTATAGGCCTTGATTGGATTCACTCGATAGGGATGTTGTTTCAGAGGAGAAGTATCACCTACATCTACATCATGAACAGTGATGTTAGTTTGATTAGGAACGTCTGGAAATATACGTTCGTATTCAGTCAATAAACTAGCAATTGGATTTTTCTCTTCAGGAGGCAAGTGATCAAGATTGGCCAGAATGTCAGAATTACTCAGTTTGATGTTGCATTTGTCTCCAATATTTTCAAATTTATTGGTGTCTGAGTCAAAGCAACTGTCCTCAGTATCAGGAGAACACTCAATATTTAAAATATTTTCGGAAGCATCAGGTATGTGATAGGGCTTCAACATATTAATATGACACAGCTGGGTAGCCTTTCGACGATCAGGTTTTTTACAACATAGTCCATATCATTAACTTTCCGAAAAACCTCATAAGGACCATGATACCTAGCTTTGTGTGGATGTCCCATAATGGCTAACAACACCAAGACCATGTCACCAGGATGGAACTTGCGTTCTTCAGCCTTATGGTCATAAACATTTTTCATTTTAACTTAGGATGACTTCACATTTTCTCGAGCCATTTAACAAGCACATAAGAGTCTGGACCGAAACTTGGAAACGTAATCCAACAAGTGCACTTCTTTCAGATCATTTTCCAACCTTTGTTCCTTCAGCTACTTCAAAGTACCATGCACTGAATGGCCAAACACAAACTCAAACGGGTTAAACCCTAACGACCCCTGAACTGACTCACGAACAGCAAATAATAATAAATTAACTCCTTCATCTCAATCCTTCTCGTTATCGAGACAGTAAGTCCGCATCATATTTTTCAAGTAACAATGGAATCTCTCAAGAGCACCTTGCACATCTGGATGACAGGCACTAGATTTGATCTGTTTAGCACCGAGCTGACAAACAACTTGTTAAAACAACCTTGACATAAAATTTGATCCTTTATCAGATTGAATTACTTTGGGGGTGCCAACAAAAGTAAAAAAATTGATCAAAGCCTTAGAAATTTTTGGGGCTGAAATGTTTCTTACAGGGAATCGAGTGGATGTGCACATGATAGTTAACAAATACTGATTCTCCAATCGAGTTTTTGGTAAAGGCCCAACACAGTCAACAATCACACGACT
>NW_013746839.1:0-1574 GCF_000517525.1 Limulus polyphemus
ATCCCTAATTTAGCAGTGTAAGACTAGAGGGAAGGCAGCTAGCCATCACCACCCACCGCCAACTCTTGGGCTAATCATTTACTAACGAATAGTGGGATTGACCGTCACATTATAACGCCCCCACGGCTGAAAGGGCGAGCATGTTTGATGGGACGGGGATTCGAACCCGCGACTCTCAGATTGCGAGTCGAGCGCCCTAACCACCTTTGGATTAATTTTATATTGTAAGTTAAATGTATGTAAGAAGACCTCCCAGAAAAACAAAACAAAAAACAATGGCACAGCGGTATGTCTGCAGATTTACAACGCTAACAAACCGGGTTCCGATACCCGTGGTGAGAAGAGCGCAGATAGTCCATTGTGTAGCTTTGTGCTTAATAATAAAAAAGAAGGATTGAATTGTAAATCAGGATGAAAATTACGTTGAGTCAGAATACAGTCGTTGGCTTAATTAATCTCCTCAAGCAATTTGGCAAGTTGACCTTGTTGGGCTCCTTGATCATTGCTGTAGATGGTCTTCCACATTATTCCATATTTTCTAATTAGTAGTCAAAACTTTGTATTGTGCTTACTCAGGTTCGTTTTCTCGTGAAATTCTTAAAGAAGTTAATTTTGCTATGATAGCTTACCTGCAAGTGACATATTTTTTGTACTTTTAGAACATTCATATCAGCACGTCAATGATATAATGTTTTACCATTGTAATTTCATTTAATCAATAGTAAAAGACAAGGAGTGTTAGTAAAGAAATTCCTTTATGTTTTATGTAGTTATACCGTTGTTGTTATGATTAATGGTTTAATACTGTAGTTATTTATTGTCTCGGAGGGTTATCTGAAATGAAGTGACAAAAGTGGGATGAAATATCGATATATACGAACTTATAGATTTAAAATTAGAATTATTACTCAAATTCTTATGTTTTATATATATATTGATTATTTGATTGATCATACATAATAAGCTGTTCAGGGTGTATAGTTATTAAACATGTACTTTAATTTGATACAAGATCATAGACGGCCATAATGAGAAGAAACAAAAATAAGGGAATATCTGTACAAATAGGCAAAGTCTCTCTCTCTGTAAAATCAAAAATCTAAAACAAAATTCTTAAAACAACCTTTACATTTACTTGCCAAAAATGTGATTGTGAGAAAGTTATGTAGCTACAGATTTATACATATAAAAAATGAATAAAACTATTATATGCCGAGCAAAGCTTAGTCCTTAGCTTGTCCGACCTGTAAGTCCGAAAGTTTATGATTCAAGAACATGCTCAATACTTTGAGGCCGTAAGTACATTTGCAGCCTTCTCGTAGCTTACACACACACACACACACACACAGATATATATATCATGAAATAAACGGCTTCGATAGTATTAATTACATTAATTGTTAATACGCGATTGAAATCAGCACTATAAAACAATAATGAGCTTAATATAAAATAAGCATTAAAAAGATTTTGGTAAAGCTTCCATTGTCACTCTTAGTTGTTACCTTAAAGTCATAGCGAATAATGCCTGTAGCAATAACTTCCAAATGCGTTGGATATATTCCATCTACTAG
>NW_013746840.1:0-737 GCF_000517525.1 Limulus polyphemus
TCTATTTTATAAGTCTAAGATACATGTTTTACATATAGTCTTTGCACACGGAGTTTCAGTCCATGCGGTACATGATTCCAGTAACTTTTTTACTCATATTTATCGTTTTTTAAATTTCTGATCAAAACACTGTTCCTGTGTGTTGCTGGTGTTCATGTTTATGGTTAACACTGTTGAATGCTGTGTATTTAGTGTTTGTAGGCTATTCATTTACAAGTATTTTATGAATTATTTAACTAATAGGTGTGACATTTTGACAATACACATTACAATACATTTATAATCATTATTTTGTAGATCTTAGATAATGTTATTGGGCAAGGTGAGCCAGATCATTCCGAATAACAGAAAGTGAAAGTGAAATTACAGAGGTTTAGAGCTTCCGCATTAAAGCCATTTAAAATGGAAGAGAATTTTTTGACAGTTGAGATCCCGACTGTTGTTCCAGTGAGTATCATACACACAGTGTTGTATTACTGTGCAGTCACTTCATATATCATACTCTGACAGAATATAGTAATTATCATGAAATATGCTCTTACATTGTAGACACCAACAAATATTTAAGATATTTATTAAGATATTAATAAATATCAAACCTTGCATAGTATTTTGTATTAAATTTACATTTTTTATATGAGAAATCAATGGCATATAAATATTTATGATAAAATATTATGATTTAAACTATTGGTAATAATTACGTAATATATAGCACTTGGTTATTCAACTAATAT
>NW_013746841.1:0-1573 GCF_000517525.1 Limulus polyphemus
GTGCATAGACTGAAGCACCTTGTATTGAATCTACCCAGATCTAGATATAACCCTGCCTCATCAATTCTAGATTTAGATTTATTAGGCTTAACTTTTAGAACAAATTTTACATCTAGATCTATTAACTTAGTCATTAGATCTGTCCCATTGTAATGCCTAGTTTAAGTATGCCTATAATATAGACTAAAATATGTATGATGATGGACCTAGGGTCTAGAAATAAAGTTATAACTGCAATTAGAACTAAAGTCTAGTACATTAGTTGGTGTAAGACATGATTTACAATCAGCCAATACAATTACTAACCACTACATTAGGCCTATAATGTTTACCAGATTTAGATCTAGGCCTTACCTGTTGCATATATTGCAAATCTTGCACACCAGTTAATATGTTACATCAATCTCGTATTTTCTCTTTGTTTAACATACACTTACTTGTACGTTGTACTCTAGGACTTGTATTTGATCTACAGATGAATGATGGAATAGTGTAAATTACTTCTGTACGTCAATTCGGTCTCACTGTATACACACAAATAACATAACACTGTGTCGTATTTACTTAACGTAGGGCAGTTGCTCTATATCCTAGGGGAGGGCATAATTATTAATTAATAGGCGTTATAGGCCAGAAGAAATTTTGCGCCCCTTCACACCTGCGCCCCCTTGCCCCTCTTGCTACGCCACTGCCCACTAATCTGATAGACTAATGGGACTTGATAATCAATCTTATAGCGCACTTACGACTCTAAAGTGCAGAATATGTTTTGGTGGCAGCAGAACACGAACCATGAACCCTCAGATTCATAGTCTAGACACTTTAAGCAATAGGTCACGCCCAGTCCAGAAAGAAGAGAGAGATAGCTGCTGTCCGTTAATGATCTTGTAAATATTGTTAGAATGATAAATAGAATTTTAGACATTGTAAAGTGTTTGACACTCGTATGAATATTCCATATTATAGAATAATTGAACTGAGTTTTATCAAAATGTTTAAAGGATAAAATCTTCGAAAAAACCTGCTTCCTAATGGCTCAGGGGTATGCACGATATCTTATAACATTAAAATTCTATGCACGATATCTTATAACATTAAAATTCGTGGTTGAATCCCTGCGATAGGCACATCCCAGATAGGTCATTGTGAAGTTTTGTGGTATTAAAATAAACAAAACATGAAGAAGTGATACCATGAAGATACTGTTGCGTCAGCGAGGTCACGTGACTAATGTCACGCTCCCTGCTGTCTGGAAATATCTTGTACCTTCATTAATTGTCGGGAGATTACTAAATATAGGGTAGTCTGGTATATATATAAGAGGGTGACGGCGTGACGCGACAATGTGTGTGTAGGTAGTGAGTAATTGATCTGCAGTCAGCGAGTATTATTGAAGTTGAGCACGTTCGTTGTTATAGCATTGGTTTTAGTGCGATTGCTGAAATTAAGTGTATCATAAAGTTACATTCGGAAAGAATAAACCAGTTTTATTAAGTAAGGACTTGTGTCGCTAAAGTTTCGTCAGAACGAAGCTACGGAAAGTTAATTAACAAATGGAGACATAACAAATTGG
>NW_013746842.1:0-1569 GCF_000517525.1 Limulus polyphemus
ATTACCCACTTAAGCCGTCTCCAGCCATTAATAGTATTGTTAAATTTTGTGTCTTCTTATTGACAGTACACAGTATTGTTAAATATTGTGTCTTCTTATTGAAAGTACACATTGTTAAATCTTGTGTCTTCTTATTGATAGTACACAGTATTGTTAAATCTTGTGTCTTCTTATTGACACTTAAAAGTATTGTTAAATCTTGTGTCTTCTTTTTGATAGTACACAGTATCGTTAAATCTTGTGTCTTCTTATTGACAGTACACAGTATTGTTAAATCTTGTGTCTTCTTTTTGATAGTACACAGTATCGTTAAATCTTGTCTCTTCTTATAAACAGTACACAGTATCGTTAAATATTGTGGCTTGTTATTCACAGTACACAGTATTGTTAAATCTTGTGTCTACTTATTGACAGTACACAGTATTGTTAAATCTTGTGTCTTCTTATTGACACTAAATAGTATTGTTAAATATTGTGTATTCTTATTGACAGTACACAGTATTGTTAAATCGTTTGTTTACTTCTTGACAGTACACAGTATCGTAAAATCGTGTGGTTTGTCAGTGATAGTACACAGTATCGTTAAATCTTATGTCTTGTTATTGACAGTCCAAGGTATTGTTAAATCTTGTGTCTTCTTATTGACAGTACACATTGTTAAATCTTGTGTCTTCTTAATGATAGTACACAGTATTGTTAAATCTTAATGCTTGTTATTGACAGTATACAGTATTCATAAATCTTGTGTCTTCTTATTGACAGTACACAGTATTGTTAAATCTTGTGTCTTCTTATTGACAGTACACATTGTTAATTCTTGTGTCTTCTTTTTGATAGTAAACAGTATCGTTAAATTCTTATCTTCTTATAAACAGTAAACAGTATCGTTAAATATTTTGGCTTGTTATTCACAGTACACAGTATTGTTAAATCTTGTGTCTTCTTATTGACAGTACACAGTATTGTTAAATTTTGTGTCTTCTTATTGACAGTACATATTTTTAATTTTTGTGTCTTCTTTATGATAGTACACAGTATTGTTAAATCTTGTGTCTTTTATTGACACTAAATAGTGTTGTTAAATATTGTGTCTTCTTATTGACAGTACATAGTATCGAAAAATCGTGTGGATTGTCATTGATAGTACACAGTATCGTTAAATCTTATGGCTTGTTATTGACTGTCCAAGGTATTGTTAAATCTTGTGTCTTTTATTGACAGTACACAGTATCGTTTAATCATGTGGCTTGTCAGTGATAGTACACAGTATAGATAAATCTTGTGGCTTGTCAGTGATAGTACACAGTATCGTTAAAATTTATGGCTTGTTATTGACAATACACAGTAGTGTTAAATCTTGTTTGTCTTCTTATTGACAGTACACAGTATTGTTAAATCTTGTGTCTTCTTATTGACAGTACACATTGTTAAATCTTGTGTCTTCTTAAAGATAGTACACAGTATTGTTAAATCTTGTGTCTTCTTATTGACACTACACGGTATTGTTAAATCTTGTGTCTTTTTATTGGTAGTACACAGTATTGTTAAATCTTATGTCTTCTTATTGAC
>NW_013746843.1:0-1570 GCF_000517525.1 Limulus polyphemus
ATATGTAGTGCTTGCATTGACAGAAGATTATGAGCTCATTGTAGGGTTTGTCAGCATGTAATGAATGGCTATTTCTAATTACATGTAAAACTAATATTTATATTATGTATATATGAAACTGTTTTGCAAAAAAATCATGAACAGACATATCATTAATATATTTGTCGAATCCAAATGGGTCATATTACTCTCCTTTTTCAACTCGACCAAAGTACATACAGACAAATAGTTATAAATTTCTAGAGTGTTCATAACTTCTTAGTTATCAGTTATGATGTTTCTAAAATTAACTGTAATTCTGCATTGACAAGAAAATTTATATTCGGTAAGGCACTGCCAAAATGTACTTCAGGTTGTAAATGTACCTGTTCCACCAAGTTAAATTGTAAATCTCCAGCTTACATAGCTTCGAGCATACAGTTTAGCATCAGAATTGGGTTGTGAAGGTCGAGCAAGAATCTGTTTTCCATCCGCATTGATTGCCACAAAATTGATTTTGTAATATTTGAAATTGTGCAGGTTTTCTTTCAAGACCCATTAAATAGATCAATATCAACATATCCCACAATATGATGAGTAGGTGTTACCTAAAAATGCATTATTGATAGATGCTTGTAAGTTTCCCTGTGGAATTGAAAACAATTTGTAGACTACATATTTCAAAAGATATTTAGTTGTTCCTTTCTGAAATGATTTAGTGTGCGACAGAACAAGTGACAGTCTGATCTTGACTTTTCTAGCATAGACAGAAATATGTTAAAGTACAATTTTGAATCCCAATTTATCATTTGATATAATATAAAGTGATTCTTTATTTTGTATGAGTCAGTGTTTTAAATTTACACCATTGGACAAAAATGTTTTGGAAAAAGATGTTCAACTGTAGATGAAGTAAAACGACTTCTCTTAGCTTCTCCATTATGACTGGACTTTTCATGTGGTCGGAGTGTCATGATTACTTGACTATAAGTCTGGAGTCAAGATACTTTGTCTCTTAGTTGTAGTAAATCTGAACAGGGGCTGTGTGTTACTTCTTTTTCAAAGGTAGAGCAATCTGTTTAACTTCTCAAGTCATGTTCTGAGGTCCTTCTATTGCTTCTTGATTTCCAGCATCAACAAAAGATTTTCCTTGTGTGACATATGATATGAAATTTATGTCTGAATGGACTGTTTGTTTTCCTATGACCAATGCTCCTACTTTCAGTAATAGTATAGCTGAACTGCCATTGACTACCAGCACAATAAGGTAAACCGTTTTTCCAGTTGGTAATCATAATAGGCATCATAGACAGCTGTTTCGTTATAGTAATATACTCTTTGGATGACGAAAATGAAGTGTTATGATGACTCTCTCTTGTTCAAATGAGATATGTCGACCAATCTCATCCTTTATATCAAACTTCAATAGTTTGAAAATTTTGTTTAGAAACGGGTCTATAATTATGATTTGTATATACGTCAGTGATCATGTCTCCATCTTGACCTTTAACTTGAATAATCCGTATCAGTGGTACATATCCATCAACAACAATACTAGGTTCTACAATATCTGAGTAAACATAGATTTAAT
>NW_013746844.1:0-644 GCF_000517525.1 Limulus polyphemus
GATGATTAACGAACGTGGAACACTATGGAAACACCAGAAGATGATTAACGAATGTAGAACACTATGGAAGCATCAGAAGATGATTAAGGAATGTAGAACACTATGGAAGCACCAGAAGATGATTAACAAATGTAGAACACTATGGAAACACCAGAAGATGATTAACAAACGTGGAACACTATGGAAGCACCAGAAGATGATTAACGAATGTAGAACACTATGGAAGCACCAGAAGATGATTAACAAACGTAGAACACTATGGAAACACCAGAAGATGATTAACAAACGTAGAACACTATGGAAACACCAGAAGATGATTAACAAATGTGGAACACTATGGAAACACCAGAAGATGATTAACAAATGTGGAACACTATGGAAACACCAGATGATGATTAACAAATGTAGTACATTGTGGAAGCACCAGAAGATGATTAACAAACGTGGAACACTATGGAAGCATCAGAGGATGATTAACAAATGTAGAACACTATGGAAGCACCAGAAGATGATTAACAAATGTAGAACACTATGAAGCATCAGAAGATGATTAACAAATGTGGAACACTATGGAAACACCAGAAGATGATTAACGAATGTAGAAAATCATCTTCTGGTGCTTCCATAGTGAACAAACGTAGAAC
>NW_013746845.1:0-1568 GCF_000517525.1 Limulus polyphemus
TCATCTGCAGTTTCCCATCTACGGAGAAGAATACCATCTTCAAGCTTCAACTGATCCCATTGTACCCGATAGTTTTTGCAACAGGGCTTAAGCTAGACACCTTCTCCCAAGCAGGGTGCAAAACACTTTCTTTTAGAAAATCAATTATTGGCTTCAAATCTTGTTCTTTCTCCTGTTCTGCTTTAATATCTATACCTGATTCCACTTCACCATCATCAACTCCTTCAGTCACTTTGACTTCAGCTTGATGACACGTGGTTAGCTCAACCTCTCTTTTAACACTTACCGGAATTTGGCCTTTGTTGTTCCCAAATGTCATTTCATCAAAATTAACTACACACTTACTCGTTACTAAGTAGTCTAACCCTAGTATGTATGGGTCTTCAATGTCAGCCAAGTATACTTTGTGTCTGTCGTTCATGCTTATGAGCTCAATCGTTACCCACGCTGGTCCCCACAACCTTGCATAATGTCCTGCCACACCACAGAGCTTCTGCATGGCTTCTGGTACTCCTTTGTGATCTAGCACCTTGATACTCACAAGGGTTTGCTGAGATGCAGAGTCTATGACAAAGTTGCACCTTTTACCATCCAGCTTTCCTGTCACGTAGACACTATGTGTGCTTGCCATTTTACACTTAGGTGTTGGGACTTTCACAATGGGGGTTGGTGGGCATCCCTCAGCACCAACCATTAATGGTTTCCCCGAGGCTGACTTATTGGTAGTATTCTTCTTATACTGGCCCCTCATATGTCCTATCTCTCCACAGTTCCAACAACCTTTCTGGGTAGTAGCATTTCCTGTCGTAGCATCTTCCCTGTTTTGAAGTTGCTGGCAATGAGCTTTCTTGTGCCCCGATTTGTTACAGTGCCAGCAAAGTCCTTCAAACTTCTCTGAAAGCTGCCCTTTTCTGGCCTTGAATCCTGATGACTGTACCAACCTTGGTACCTCTGTGCTAGACTTAATGTAGGATTCGAATTCAAGAGCTGTGGCATCTTGTACAGTATAGGGGTGTGCTTGCTTCACTTTTATCTTCAGTTGTGGACTGTCCAAGGCATCTACAAACTGATCCCTCTGCAACAGCTTGAAGACCTCAGATGGTGCAGTTGGGTAGCTCTTGCAGGCTCTCCCCTTTAGCACAGACTCTAGTCCTAAACCTAGACCTGTAGACTTTGGACTGATTTTGAGTTCCATAACTGAGTTCTAGAGCAGCTACCAGTGCTCTATAGTTGTGCCTGTGTTCTGCTGACAACTGTTTAAGTATTTCCAGTGGTTGTCCCTTCAAGCTCGTTGCCAGGTACACTGCCTTCTGCTGCTCTGTCCATCCATTCATTTCTGCCAGGAGCTCAAATTGTGCTCTATATGCTTCCCATGGTGCCTTCCTATCGAATTCCTGTGGCTTCCTTCGTACTAGATCACCCCTTTTGCTTACACTCATATCTGGAATGTGACTTCCAACAGGACTGAAGATGTCTGCATTAGAGTTTAGCTTGCGGGGTCTGGAAGGGGCTTCCCATTGTCTGAGGCTGATCAGGTCGAAGGCTAATTTCTCCTCGTTGTCTAAAAA
>NW_013746846.1:0-1570 GCF_000517525.1 Limulus polyphemus
CCTGTCACATAGACTCTATGTGTGCTTACCATTTTACACATAGGTGTTGGGACTTTCACGATGGGTAGTTGGTGGGCGTCCCTCAACACCAACCACTACTGGTTTCCCCAAGGCTGACTTATTGCTAGTATTCTTCTTACACTGGCTCTTCATATGACCTTGCTCTCCACAGTTCCAACAGCCTTTCTGGGTAGCAGCCTTTCCTGCCGTGGCATCTTTTCTGTGTTGAAGTTTCTGGAATTGAGCTCTCTTGTGCCCAGGTTAGTTACAGTGCCAGCAAAGTTCCTCAAACCTCTCTGAAAGCTGACCTTTTCTGGCCTTGAATCCTGATGACTGTACCAACCTTGGTAACTCGGTGCTGAGCTTAATGTAGGATTCAAATTCAAGACCTCTGGCCATTGCATCCTGCATAGTAGAGGGGTGTGTTTGCTTGATTTGTATCTTCAGTTGTGGACTGTCCAAGGCATCTAAAAACTGATCTCTCAGAAACAGCTTGAGGACATCGGGTGGTGCAGTTGAGTAGGCCTTGTTTGCCATACTTTCCAAATCCTGTGCCAGCTCTTGCAAGCTCCCCCCTTTAGCATGGACTCTAGTCCTAAACCTAGCCCTGTAGACTTTGGACTGATTTTGAGTTCCATACCTGATTTCTAGAGCAGCTACCAGTGCTCTATGGTTGTGTTTGTCGTCTGCTGACAACTGTCTAAGTATTTTCACTGGTTGTCCCTTCAGGCTCGTTGCGAGGTACACTGCTTTCTGTTCCTCTGTCCATCGATTCATTTCTGCCAGTAGCTCAAATTGTGCTCTATATGCTTCCCATGGTGCCTTCCCATTGAATTCCTGTGGCTTCCTTCGTACTAGATCACCCCAATTGCTAACACTCATGTCTGGAATGTGACTTCTGGCAGAACTGAAGATGTCTAAAGTAGGGTTTAACTGTGGGGTCTGGAAGGGGCTTTCCATTAGCTGGTGCTAATATATCCTCCCTATGTAAAAGACAGTAAATCGTCCTTTAATGTATTTAATTCACTTTGAAATTTACTAATCTTTTCCATGCTGATGTTGTACTCTCTCTCTTTGTTCGTCTTGTTTCTTTTCTTGTTGCAGTTGACACTGGTGCTGGTTTTCTTGCCACTGCTGTAGTCTCTCTTCTTGTATATTTTCTTTCTCCTCCTACCACTGCTATAGTCTCTCCTCTTGTTTATTTTCTTTCTCCTCCAACTACTGCTGTAGTCTCTCTTCTTGTTTATCTTCTCGTTCTTCTTGTTTCTTTTCTTTTTCCTCCAACAACTGCTGTAATTTCTCTTCTTGTTTATTTTCTCGTCTTCTTGTTTATTTTCTTTCTCCTTCAACCACTGCTGTAGCCTCTCTTCTTGTTTCTTTTCTCGTTCTTCTTGTTTCTTTGCTGTTCTTGTATTGCTGCCATCAAATCTGCTAAGTTGCAGTTTCATTTGCCACTTCTCGTTTCCATCTATTTTTTCTATTACATCCCACTCCTCACATCAGTTTGTTACGTATCTGTTTGTTTGTTTTCGGTAGAAATCCTTTCCAACGATCTTCAGCGATACAAGTC
>NW_013746847.1:0-1030 GCF_000517525.1 Limulus polyphemus
TCAATTATTATTGTAATATCACTGCTATTGCCATTCCTTTCTCAGTTCTTCTGGTAATATCAGTACCATTTTCATTCTTTCCTCTGTTCTTATTGTAATATCAGTGCTATTCTCATTTTTTCTCAGTTAGTATTGTAATATTAGAGCTATTGACATTCTTTCCCCACTCATTATTGTAATATCAGTGCTATTGTCATTCTTTCCTCAGTTAATATTGGAATATCAGTACTATTGTAATTTTTTCCTCTGTCTTTTTGTAATATCAGTGCTACTGTCATTCTTTCTTCAGTTATTATTGTAATATCAGTGATATTGCCATTCTTTACTCAATTATTATTGTAATATCACTGCTATTGTCATTGTTTCCTCGGTTATTATTGGAATATCAGTGATATTGTCATTCTTTCCTCAATTATTATTGTAATTTCAGTGCTATTGTCATTCTTTCCTCAATTATTATTGTAATATCACTGCTATTGCCATTCCTTTCTCAGTTCTTCTGGTAATATCAGTACCATTTTCATTCTTTACTCTGTTCTTATTGTAATATCAGTGCTATTCTCATTTTTTTCTCAGTTAGTATTGTAATATTAGAGCTATTGTCATTCTTTCCCCACTCATTATTGTAATATCAGTGCTATTGTCATTCTTTCCTCAGTTAATATTGGAATATCAGTGATATAGTCATTTATTCCTCAGTTATTATTGTAATATCACTGCTTTTGTCATTCTTTCCTCAGTTATTATTGTAATATCCATGCTATTGCCAATTTTTTTCAATTCTTAATTTAATGTCAGTGCTTTTGTCATTTTTTATTGGTTTTTATTGTAATATCAGTGCTTTTGTCATTCTTTTTTCGGGTATTTTTGTAATATCAGTGCTATTATTATTCTTTAATCAGTTTTATTGTAATATCAGTCCTTTTGTCTTTCTCTCCTCCATTATTTTTGTAATATTAGTGCTTTTGTCATTCTTTTATCAATTCTTATTTTGATATCAGTGCCATTTTCATTCTTTCCTCAATTATTA
>NW_013746848.1:0-2123 GCF_000517525.1 Limulus polyphemus
TTGTAATATAAGTGCTATTTGCATTGTATCCTCACTCATTATTGTAATATCAGTGCTATTGTCTTTCTTTCCTCGGTTATTAATGTAATATCAGTGCTATTGCCGAATGACACTAACAGTGATATAACAATAAGAACTCATAAAAGACTTTTTCTCAATTATTATTGTTTTATCAATGCTATTGACATTCTTTTCTCAGTTACTATTGTAATGTCAGTGCTTTTGTCTTTCTTTCCTCACTTATTATTGTAATATTAGTGCTATTGTCGTTCTCTTCTATGTTATTATTGTAATATCAGTGCTATTGTCATTCTTTAATCATTTCTTATTATAATATCAGTTCTATTGCTATTCGTTCCTCAATTATTATTGTAATACCAGTGCTATTGTCATTCTTTCCTCAGTTTTTACTGCTCACATACTACTTAGCCACCACAAAGCACAAAGTAGTTGGTTTTCTAACATGCTCTCATGCCATTACGCTACTATTAAGCACGAAGTAGGTGGCCTTGGAACATACTCACACGACGCTAAGCCAATCATTAATCTCGAACGTAAGGTGTAAGTTGAAGACCGAAGCACACGAGTTTGGAGATAGGTGAAAATAATAGTGGTCTATATAAATCAAGAAACATATAAATTACGTATATTTATAAAGTTCTTATTACATATTTATGTTATTATTCACTTAATTCTGTTAGAGATCGTTCAGTATCGGCATGATTCAATGTTTTCATTTCAAGTCATCAACAGTGTGGTGAGATTTAATTTTTGGCTTTAGTTTGTTGTTTTATATTACGAGTACGTTTTCATTGCGATCAAATAAAATGCTATTCCTTAAATGAGATTCCTTATTTGGTTTCATTATAAGTTAGTTCAAGTGACGTGTAAAGAAAACTATATTATTTTATAAGTTACTCTCCTCTTAGAGTACCATGTAATTCCAATTATTTATTTTTCTACCACCAACTTAATATGCTTCTAGAAACAGTTACTGAGCGATAGTAGCTTTACTTTACATTATTCTCCCGTCACGTTGGCAACCTCTTTTATATACCAGACTACCCTATATCTAGTAAATACTAGAGCATTCGCCAAGGTACGGGATAGTTCTAGAAACGTGGCGTCACACTAGTCATGTGACTCGCTGACGCAACAATACATAGCACTAAAATGTGCATATCAGATCACATGACTTGCTACTTGACATTTGTTTTGCCCTGAAAGGAAATAATGAATCTCATTGACATTACTTAACAACAGTAGTTGTGTCTAGTCACAGCTAGAGTATAGAAAACTCTGACTGTCACCTTTATTATTTAGAGCAGAACGAACTATTAACTTATTCTAAAATTGTTGTGAATTAAACTAAATGTATTATTTGAACTTGAATGTGAACAACTCTAAGAGGGAATGGAAACGAGAAGAGCAATAATTACTGTTGGAACCTCATATTTATTACTACTGAAACATAAAGAAACATGTGTGTGTGTGTGAAGATAGTGAGTAATTGAACTGCAGTCAGAAGTATTATTGACGTTCGTTGATATAGCGTTTGTTTTAGCGCGATTGTTGAAAATAAGTGTATCGTAAAGTTGTATTCGGAAACAATAAACCAGTTTTATTAAGTAAAGAACTTGTGTCACTAAAGTTTCGTCGGAACGAAGTTACGAAAAGTTAATTAACAAACGGAGACGTAACAAATTGGTGTCAGAAGTGGGATAAAAAAATGGAAACGAGAAGCGGCAAATCAAACTACAGCCTAGCAGACTTAATGGCAGCAATACACGAACAGCAAAATAAACAAGGAAAACGAGAAGAGAAATTACAACAGTTGTTAGAGGAAAAAGAAAATAAACAAGAAGAACGAGAAAATAAACAAGAAAAGAAACAAGAAGAGAGAGACAACAGCAGTTGCAAGAAAACCTGCAACAATGGCAGCTCGAACAGCAAAATAAACAAGAGAAATTACAGCAGTTGTTGGAGGAAAAAGAAAAGAAACAAGAAGAGAAATCACAGCAGTGGTTGGAGGAAAAGTAAAGAAACAAGAAGAAAGATTACAGCAGTGGCAAGAAAATCTGCAACAGTGGCAGCTCGAACAATAAAATAAACAAGAAGAGAAA
>NW_013746849.1:0-1568 GCF_000517525.1 Limulus polyphemus
TTTCTATAAGCGTTAGAAAAGTTGCTTCTGAAAAAACTGCATGGGATGTACGTGACTTTTATTATTTTATATAGTAGCTTAATTCATGCTGCATCGTATATCTATTTATATTAATCATTATATTGAAAAATTAACTCAAAATAGATTTATTTTTTAGGAAAGAAGTTGATCCACAATTGTTAGGGTTAACAGCTATCGAGTGGCAAGTGCAAGGTCTTTACATGAAGTAGGCTTAGGACTTTGAACTGTAAGAATTTGTGATTTTTTTATATACTTTTGTATATAAATTTGCAGTTTTAAGTTCAATAATTTTGTTCATAATAAAAATATGATTTAGTATTTATAAGGAAAACTTTGTGTCATTTGTACGTACTAGTAGTACCACTTTGATAGCTTTAGGTTTATGGTAAGAATTTTGTAATTTCTTTCTTACTATCATTACTTAGTAAGACCCACACTTCTGTTGTTGTTTTAACTAAAACATACTAACTGATATATAAATATTTTATTCTGATATTTTCCAAAGGGGTTAAATAAAGTTAAAGTACATAATTTTTTTACATAAGTTACAAGTCAAGATAACATATATACAAAAGAAGCGTCAATGTATGGATAAACAATGCCTAATTTATAAGTTATGCACTGAGAAGTACGCGTACAGTTGTATGCAAATCATATTTAGATGCAAAAATAAAAACGTAAATTTTTATTCTTGTACGGTTCTTTTATATATGTGTTAAAACTCAGTGTACATGTGACAACAATAAAGCCCATATGTTAGTTGTGAGACAGATTAAACACATTCGTGTCAATAATACAAGGAAAGCTATGACATTCTCACAGTTGGGGTGCTAATACATTGAAGGGCTTAAGTTTCAAATTCCAACATAAATATTGCCTATAATGAGAGGAATGTGACCAGACTAATATTTTAAGTGCTATGAATTGACTTTCTTTGTAATTTATGGTGTCTGTATCGTTTGGTAATCTCTTCTAACAGGATGTATCAAGGATTAGGCGGTGTTATTGAAACCACCTCTACTGTAAGTTATTTCAACTCACTAGTAGTGGCAATTAGGTTTCTCAGTATAGTGAAACAACATACAAGGACATGTGTTGAAATAAAATTGTTTGAAAGTTCAAAGAAATGATATTCAAGTACCGAAAAGCTTTCTTGTTATCATACCGACAGCAATGTTCAAATGCATCCACGCTGGGCTGAACGAGAGTGACCTCCTACAGGGGT
This sequence comes from Limulus polyphemus, assembly GCF_000517525.1. Taxonomy (NCBI): domain Eukaryota; kingdom Metazoa; phylum Arthropoda; class Merostomata; order Xiphosura; family Limulidae; genus Limulus; species Limulus polyphemus. The sequence continues at coordinate 1,247 of NW_013746849.1, forward strand.
GAGATAGTTACGGACAACGAACAAAGGTCACGCTGCTGACCCAACGGTATATGCGGCACAATAAACAAAAATACGGCTGCAATGAAACATAAAAATAAACTTGAAATAAAATATATTTATGAAAGAAAATTAAAATGTTTTTATGTACGTATATAAATACGAAATCTTAGTTAAAAACAAAAATACTCATTTATTGTTTAGGTTTATTTACAAATATTACTTTTGGGTCTTGTATATTACTTGAAACCATAAGGAGAGTATGTGTTATTAAAAAATTAAAAATAGACAAAATTTGCACTTTATGGACGACTCAAATTTTTGG
>NW_013746850.1:0-1570 GCF_000517525.1 Limulus polyphemus
TGGTGGAACATGATCCTTTCAGGCTTATACTGTGTGAAGATGTACATTAAGTGGTGGAACATGATCCTTTCATGTTTTTACTGTGTGAAGATATACATTAAGTACTGGATCATTCTGGTAGAACATGATCCTTTCAGGCTTATACTGTGTGAAGATGTACATTAAGTACTGGATCATTCTGGTGGAACATGATCCTTTCAGGTTTTTACTGTGTGAAGATGTACATTAAGTGCTGGACCAGTCTGACTCTGAATAGTCTGAGTGCTAGGTGCTTTTTCTGTTAATATTAACAAACTTTTATTATTTAACAGTCTTCAGATTTAATTTGTATAACCTTCTAAATTAATACCCAAGTTTTTCTTTAAAACATATTTTGTCTGTTATTTTCTCTACCCTTTAATGTTTACGGAATCAGTCCTTGTGACCTACTTTGTAAACACCACAAAAAATACCAAATAAATCTAAGTTATCACTCTTGTTCTTTGTAGAATGACTACAGGTTTTAAGAGACAATTACAATTATTTATCCTAAAATGTTCAATCGTCTATCCTTTTCACATCTATTTTATTTTATTTCTCTGTGAACCATGTTTCGGTACTAATCCTTCGTACAAAAGACAAATTGCGCGTTAACCGCGCAACTCAAATTACGTAATCCACGAGCATCTCGCGTGAAGACGTCACTCAGAATTTGTATTTGTGTATTTAATTTCTGTTTTATTACTTAACATAAATTTATAATTTTTACAGTGTAGTTACTTTTATAGCAATAAGTAATAAATAAATATATATAAAAACAATAAATTGAGTACTTTTGTCAAGCCTCTTGTTCTTCTCTGTCGTCCCGCACACTTCCGGTGATGGAAGCTTCACGAAGAGTATAAACTATAGTGGTTGGGTATTAATATTATTGTAGTTTACTAGATGTTCATGAATAATATTTTGTCAATACTGTATTATTTCTTTTATATTACCTCCGTTAATAGTATTGCTTAGAATGTGTAAAATATTTGATTTTATTGTTTTACTTATATTTAAAATTATTTTGTACTTGTATGTTATATCGACTTAGGCCTAGCTTATATCTAATTCTGAGCTGGTCAAACCTCGTTGTAAGTTTAAGGCCTAAGGATTAAGTTGTTAACACTAACAACACGGTTATCCAGCTGATGAAGTAATTCGTTCTGTTTAATCTTTATAAATAAGAATGTAAGAAAAATATACTCAATTATCTATATTCATTAGTAAATTAATTTTGTTTTGCTCTAAGTAGATAGCTTGCTATGATCAGAAGTTAATATTAAAGTGAATAGTCAGAACTTTGAAAAAAGAATTGATTGGTTTACATTTGAGTGATATATGCATAGAGGTATAATGGAATGTATTTATTTATTCAGTACTTTCTTTTACTCTTTAGGTCTAGTCAGAAAAGAGAAAGACTTTATTTTATTGTAATTAACCAACGTAAAAAACGAAGTTGTGTTAACACTAACAGTGCTACAGTTAAACTGTTGACAGCTATTCTCCATGGAAAAGGTAAACACTGTTAATATTTTATATTTTCAGTAAG
>NW_013746851.1:0-1568 GCF_000517525.1 Limulus polyphemus
CACAGGGGGCCAGAAAGCCAACAGACTAAAAGAAGGTGTAGGAAAAAGCAAATCTAAATTCTCTCCAGAATGTTGAGGATCTCCCTCAATTGCAACCTCAGAGGACCACCACAGATTTGAACGTATGTCTCCATCTCACAATGTTTAAGGTCACTGACAGTCTTAACTGAGAGTGACCCCCTCGTCGATTATTGTGCGACACTATCTATTGGAGGTGAGATTGGAGAGACCTGATTTGCCTCTGTATTGGAAATAATAATCTGGGAATTATTACCATAAATCAATTTTTGTTTTTTTTTAATTATTATTATTACGAAAATTGATTGGATAACAGAGTTAATGTTCAAAGTATCTCCGACCAATTGTAATACTGTGAAATTGTTAGTGATGCTTTGTTGAGAAAAAGTGATAACATTATCTGAATGAGGTGTTTATACACAGTACCAGGATAGAGGCCGCACTGATGTAGGTGGAGAGTATCATGAGATAAATATCACCAAGGGAAATTGAGTGGGGTATAAAAAACTGGAGCAAGTGAGAAAAAAAATCAGACAAATGATTAGATAGGTAAAGATACTCTGGTAGATTTGGATATTAAAATTTGTAATGTTTCTTGCAATATTAATATTTTTGATAAAGTAAGAGAACTTTTTCCAAACTTATGAACTTTCCTTTCATTTTAAAAAATATTTTTTGGTTTTAGACAAAATTTATTATTATATCACAGTTGTTTTTGTAAAATTTGCCATAAGTATTCTATACCTAATATTAAACATTTAGTTTATAATGTTTGTTCACTTTATCTTAAAGAAATAGTTAACTTTACTTTTTTTTTATAAATACAAGCATATTTTAATCAAATTTTCAGTGCAAAAACTTCATCACAAATTTTTCTGATTATTTTGATGTATTAAACTTACGTTAATTTGACCTTGACATTTGTTTTACATATACCTCTGCATATATTACACCTACTTATATAAGTAAAAAAAAAAAAGTTCACTTAAGCTGTGTTACTTAATTGTAAGCCACTATGGATGAATGATGTGGTAGTACTATTGAGATCTGTAGCTGAAAATACTATATTTTTAGCATAATATTATTATTTTGAATTTTAACAGCTGTAATTAACTGCTTACAAGTTGACTAACCTTCTCACCCTTTTGGAAGGCTGGAAAGCTTACTTCAGGGGTAAATAGCACTTCTCACCCTCCAAGCAGTCCAATTTAGTAATTGCTAGCTTAGTTTAACTTTCAGTTTCTATAAGCATTCATCTTTACATAACCGGTCACATACAATGAAAAAAGGCATAGATATGACAGATTATAGGCTCGAACATTTGCATCTGCTTTTTTATTAACAGGTGAAGCATACAAGCTGATATTAATCTAGTGTATACCTACCACTTTGTGTTCCTATATCTAATATATATTAAATAATTCCCCACACCATAACTTGCAATTTGATGTTTTGTTTGTGTTCTCCGTACTGATGTATTTCTTTAGGCCTGATGACAGCTTACATAACTATAATCACCACAGGTTTGGAAGTGTAGTCATATGTAGTTT
>NW_013746852.1:0-1571 GCF_000517525.1 Limulus polyphemus
CTGATGGCGTACACGTGTCCACAAGGATATAACTGTTGAATTGCTGATGGCGTACACGTGTCCACAAGGATATAACTGTTGAATTGCTGATGGCGTACACGTGTCCACAAGGATATAACTGTTTAGCATTTGTAATCAAGATAAAATCAGTGGTGTTTCTTGAAAGGAAAAGTTATTTAAATATAACTTGTGAATGAGGAAACACGGGTTATTCAATTTTTTTTTTTTTGTATTCTGATGGAAATTCCCAATATGTTCATAGGCTCTCTGTGTTTCCTCTATACGCCAATGTAGTGAAGAAACAGGACATCCACCTAAACTTGTGAATGATTATTGCAATGAGTATACACAGAAAAGTAGAGTTGTTTGTGCACATGTGTGGCCAGGGACTTTTGTTTAATTCTTGTTATTACACACATTTGGTAATAATGATGTGTTATTCAACAACTCAACTTTTATGGTTCTTCTAAGCTGAAAATAAGTAGTAGATGTGAGAAACTTAAGTAAGTTACAACATGCTTTTATTTTCATATGGTTAACACCGTTGTATCAGCATTTTTTGTTAGCAGACTTATTTTACTAGATACAATGTATTTAAAGTTGTATTTAGGAGAATCCCATGAATAGGTGATAAGGAACAGTACGTAGGAAACATATTGTCTTGTGAACCTTTGACCTAAACACAATATTGCAACGAGATAGAACCAAGCGCAGGAATTAGGGGGGCTCAAAAAGCATTTCAAGCAGGACATTTGGTGTATGAAATTTTTGTGGTGGTCTGGTATTTAATAATTATTGTAATGTGTACTGGTACACGGTCTACAAAGTGTTTCGTCGCGGGTCGAATCCCCGTCATACCAAACATGCTCGGCCTTTCAGCCGTGGGGGCGTTATAATGTGACAATCAATCCTACTATTCGTTGGTAAAAGAGTAGCCCAAGAGTTGGTGGTGTGTGGTGATGACTAGCTGCCTTCCCTCTAGTCTTGCACTGCTAAATTAGGGACGGCTAGCGCAGATAGCCCTCGTGTAGCTTTGCGCAAAATTCAAAACAAACAAACAAAGTGTGTAAACTAAGAAGAAACTTGTGCTGCTGTTTAGGATAGATAAGTTGTCATTACTAACTTATTTACACATTCAAGTCTTTCGAGGCTAATTGAAAACAAGTTATTTGCACCCCTGTCATTTGATAAGCTCATATATCTTTTCTTATTTAACCTAATTTTTACATTTCAGCTACTTTTATAACAATAAGTAAATGTATATATAAACAACCTGCCTTACCAGTGAAAGTGGGTTTTCTCGGGGGTACTCCCATTTCCCCCACAGCAAAATTCTGAGAATTGGACCACGGTCCTCCTCCTAGCCCTAAGAAGGACAGACAGACAGCCTCCTCCCCCACCCAAAATTTTTAGCCCTAGTGCTTTATCCCACCTGACGCATCCTCGAAGGCACTGCTGCCTGATTTTCTAAGCTTAATGTATGCTCCAGACCCGGTTAAACCAAATCCAGGACAAACTATAATACTCACGAATATGTACATCCCTCACCAAGCAGCGGGGTTAAAGAGAAG
>NW_013746853.1:0-1569 GCF_000517525.1 Limulus polyphemus
GTTATTTGATTAAGCAACTTTTATAATTTGCCAATGTATTTGAAATTTATTATGTAAGTTAATTAGAAGAGCTTCATAAAAAATAATTAAGATCATATTTAATAAAAATATTAAGAATCTTAATAGGCAAATATAGTATCAAGAATTTGATACTAATTTAATTAAAATCTTCGTTAATTTAATTAAGTCGTTTTTTGAGTGTATAGCAATTAAAATATAGGGCTTAAATAAATATAAAAGTTTCAAACTATTAGATGCTTACCTCTTGTGAGCTCTGCCAACACCCAAATATGCAAAATATATGACATAATTCACTGTAGTCAGTCCCTTTTATATACAGCACTCTTCAAACCGGTTTAAACACGACAATGCAAGTTAAAAGACGATCGCTGCAGCAGGCTCGTAATCGCTTTTCTTGGAAACTTCATTGCAGGTATTTAAACAAAAAGCGCTCTGTTATCCAAATTCGCCTGTTCGGGTTTAATCCGTGTATTGAACCAGTGTTCCAGATTTAAATATAAATATATAAACACATATGTACAACACGCAAATATACGTAGAAGCACACACAATACACACACACGTCTTCTCTATCACAAAGCTGTGTAACCACGCGCACACTCGTCACACAACTTGTATCAATTGCTTGTAAGCACGCGTGCAGAGGCGACTGCAGGAATGAATTCTCATTGCAGGTACTTACACAAAAAGAGCTCTGATATCCAAAGTCGCAAAAAGTCGCCGAATTTTTGTATTTCACTGATTTTCCTAAAAACTTATATTACTGTCAGATGCAAAAATCAGATTGGACAAATTTGGACATTTTTACTTACACTGATTTTAATTTTTTCTACATAGTAAGTTTATCTACAATCTATGATATTTCCATATAAATAATTATATTTTAGCTCATTTGTGGCACAGTGCAGCGGCGGGCCGGATGAACTGACCTCGCGGGCCGTAGTTTGGTGACCCCTGTAATACAGTATCTTGATGGTTCCACTACTGATGATAGTAGCTGTATGGGACAGTAAAAACATAAGATCTTCAAGTTCCTCATTAGGGGATGTATTCTAGGGATACGCTGACAGCATCCTATGTGTCTACACCATCAACAGGACCACAAGATTCCCCATCCCAGCAATATTTTCCCTAAGGTACAATATTTGACGAATATACATAAGAAATGAGAAGGTCTACCAATGAACACTACTCAAGGGGCAAATGTGACTACCACCACATTAGTGGTAGTTACAGTCCTGATAGTTGTTACTATCAATTTAAGGGCATCAACGTCCACAACTGAACACCCAAGGACTGAGATTATAGCTATAGCTGTCCACTAAGCTCCTGACCAAAATAAAAGCTACTCACGATACCAGAGATTACAGCTCTATATTTTGTATTATCTGGTATACTTATCTACATTTTCATTGTAAATACACTATAAAATCAATATCTGTTTTTTATATGTTTTAATTACGTGTTTTTACCATTGAGTTTTTATTGCGGTGTACATGAATATATATATATATATATATATAAGTATTTATTCTGCACATCGTGGTT
>NW_013746854.1:0-1569 GCF_000517525.1 Limulus polyphemus
TATATATATATATATATATATATATATATGGACAATCTCATGCCATACTCACCAATTGAACACACAACTTCCAATATGGATGACAAAATGAAACCAAGGGCAATTAACCTTTGTTCCCAATTTCAGAAAGCCCATATAACACACACACAGCACGACCAGTACTTACTGCAACTGTTGAAAGACACTATCTAGTTTGGATTAAGAAGCCCCTCCACCATTTGATTTTTTAGTTTTGGGACAAGTCTTCAAATGAAAAACTTTAAAAACACTAATAAAATAAGTACACTATCAAAATGTTAAATAGCCAAAACTGGGCACACCACAAGAATTGGACAGAATCCTCTGAATAACTATAGGATTGGGGCAGTCTACCCCTACCTTAAGTTATGTTAATGATTGATTTGTGATAACCACATTTAACAAGTTTATGTAAATCAGTGGGAGGCTGCAATATCCAGGTGTATTTGTATAGCTAATTTAGAATATGTAGTTCAACTGTCCCTAGACTAATACAGAAGGCAGATCTCAACATGGTGTCTGTGTATGCTTAATAGATATACATGTTATAAGAATATCACACTAAGCTATAAATATTTTGCGTAAGAAAGGGCTGTTATATGCCATTCCAAAGAAAGATTAGTTTTTGGTGGCATCACACGAAATGTCAAAAAGTATTTCTGATACAATTAATAATACGTTATTCAAATATAGATTAAGAAAATTAATAAGCCGGATAGTAAAAAAAGTGTAACGACAGCGGAAGTCACGTGACGCTGGTAACACGTCATGATATTCTCGAAGGATCTTGACTTTTCAGGGCGCTCTCTATTTTTGTAATATAAGCTCGGCAAATAAAGCGGAGATATAATAGCAGATAAATAAATATAGAGATAGATAATTAAGTCAAGCGAGCGGTAGTGACGGTAATATAAAGTGTGTGTTTTGTTATCGAGATTGCAAACGTAGTGACTGTGGAAATTCTGTGTATTACAAAGTTTGTAACCAGAAAGAATAAACTAGTTTTAATTAAGAAAGGACTTGTATCGCTGAAGTTTCACGGAGAGAATTTTTACGGGAAATTATCAAAGAAGCAGATACCTAACAATAGTGTGATATTTTGTTTGACTACACTATACGAAATGTGTTGTTCTTTCTGTTAACCTATAGATGACGGTAACGATTTTTTTATTAAATGTATTTTCACAAGTTAAACTGTTAATTTCCTCAAACTATAAACCAGAAACTCCGCGATTGTGTTGTTATTATTACATTTTTAAAGAAGTGCGTTGGGAAGGTCTTACATAAGGATCATGTCATAAAGCAATAAACTGATTAAAAGTTGTCTCGGTGGTTTTTGTGTTTGTTATAACTGGGATAAATAAAATACATTGATTGTCGAAAAGGTTTGGAACATATTGTTATGTTTGTTTGTAATTATGCAAAAAGCTACACAATGGGCTATCTGTGCTCTGCTCACCCCGAGTATCTAAACCCGGCTTCTAGCGTTGTTGGGGGCATTTTGTTACGTATCTACTTGTTTGTTCATTTCCGGTAGAAATTTATTTTCGA
>NW_013746855.1:0-718 GCF_000517525.1 Limulus polyphemus
ACCATTATATATATATATATATAGCCTTTGTTTAGCCTTAGATTACTCTGCTTCACTTTTTTAATTTTAAGTATCGTAATATCCAAAATTACCCCCTTCTTTTGTTTAATTAATTATCCTTAGCCCATACGGCTCAGTACTCCGCTGACCACTAAACGAAATGTAACCTTTTACCACGAGCGGGGTGAAGGAGGATTGCGTAATCTTCGAGCACCCTCCGGAAATAATTATTTTTAAATCTAAATAACTGCCAGGAAAAACAAAAACAAACATATATATATATATATATATATATGCCGCCAGTCACTCCTGGGATTGAAATGAAATAGCATGTATTGTTGTTGTGATATACGTAGTGTATCTGTTGTATCCCAGCCGGCCTGATGAGCTCTGTTATTGGGCCTAATCGTCTCTAAATACAGGAAATATAGCGTGTCTGACGTATTATTACGTTTTCTTTTCTCTCACACATAAGTTCTTAAAATTACTATTGCAGTGGTAAAGTTTTTACGAAAGTTAGTTATTGTTTAACTTAGGAATATTTTTAGTGTGGCGATCACGTTTTGCACCCCTCCACCCCTACATTTTATGTCCGAGGAGACTCAAATAGCAATAGGGCGATACCTCCAACAATTTGTAAATGGGGAAAGGATTTTTCCTTATCCCACCAAAAAAGTTGATAAAGAGAAAGTGTAAAAAAAGACACATCAAATCAGGC
>NW_013746856.1:0-965 GCF_000517525.1 Limulus polyphemus
ATAACTTAATTCAGAAACGATTTCAGTTTAAAATTGAATCGATAATTTTACATTCATGATAAATTTTATGCACTTCGCTCTAAGCCAGGTGATCCGACACTACGTCTTTACTTTAGGCTTATTATACCAACACTCACTACAATAATAATATTTCATGGCACCCTCCCCCCTCACGGGCTCCTTGCACTCCTGTCACTAAAATAGTAATGGGCAAACAGTAATCGAACTAGTCTATCTGGACAAATGCATTTTGGTTTTATAACTCCTTCCATTTCGAGAACTCAAGCGTGACGTGTCGATACACACACTGGCTAAGATATATAGGTTACAATTTCTTTTATGTTTATGCTGATTCTTAATAATGGGAAGAAGGCCCTGGACGTCAGGTTGTGATATACAAGCGTATCATATATTTCATACTCTCTTAATTAATACATAGACAAAATTTAAAATATTTCTGTGCATAAAGAGCATGTGTTTTTAATATAGAAAGTCAGTTAATGAAACCATTAAATTTCTTTTGCCCTAGTTACTCACAGAACAAAGTCATTCAGTTAGGGTATCAAATTTAATTTCTCATGTGAAAATTTGCTATAAAATAGAGCATACAATATGGAAAACGGCAGTGATCTTTTCCACTGGCAAGTCAAGTGATACCTCAAGGATACAATACCCTTTGTTTTATAGTAAGAGTGACCATCAGTCACGTGGATGGCGCCCTGAAAAGAATAGCATTATGTTGTTTTTTCCTGTATAATGGCATGTTTTCTCAGTTTGAAACAAGATAAGTGAGATAAATCTACTTTTAGATATATGAGAGATATAAATATTATCATACAAATATCTCCCCAATAAAATACATTTGTGTACAGAAGGTTTGATACAGTTAAGATAATTCAGATTTTGCTCCACAGAACATTTTCTGGCGAACCTCCAGTAATTCTGCGGATCCTATCCGATTATTC
>NW_013746857.1:0-1569 GCF_000517525.1 Limulus polyphemus
CGGCTAAAAATAGTTGTACTTGGTTAGAAATTTCATAAGTTTCCAAGTTCCTTTCCTCAGAACATTATGAAAGGCGTTATACACTTTGGATAAAGGAAAATCGATGACAGGTTTTAAAGCAATAACCCTGTAGACCAACAACAAAAGTGAGAAGATCTTTGTACCCTCAGCGTAATCCTACGACATTTCTTATAACTACCAGAACAACGAGCCATTATCGTAATTGCCGAACAAGAGGACAATTAAACTAGAAATTCGTCGATGACCAGTATTGGACTTTTATAATACACTGGTCTCTTCTTTCTGCCACGTATAGCTAGTGATTGTAGAAAATTTTAAAACGAACAAGAACATGTTTACACCTATATTGTTTCCATTTTGACTTCTTTTCGCAAAGGAACCGTTTCTAGATTTTGTCATTTTGATCACCGTATGTTTAATAGTTTGTTTGTTTGTTTTGAATTTCGCGCAAAGCTACACGAGGACTATCTGCGCTAGCCGTCCCTAATTTAGCAGTGTAAGACTAGAGGGAAGGCAGCTAGTCATCACCACCCACCGCCAACTCTTGGGCTACTCTTTTACAAACGAATAGTGTGATTGACCGTCACCTTTTTAACGCCCCCTCTGCTGAAAGGGCGAGCATGTTTTGGTGGGATTCGAACCCGCGACCCGCAGATTGCGAGTCGGGCGCCCTAACCACCTGGCCATGCCGGGCCCATGTTTAATAGAATATCTGAGCAGACTGAAGAAAAATACTTGTTGTTTTTTTTCCTAATTATATTATTACAAATTATGTAACTAATGTTATGAGCAGTGTGGAGGAGCCTACCTCATGTAAATCAATTATAGTGAAGATATAATAGGGTGACCTAAAATATAATCATTTTACCTTCCAAAAAATTAAATCAAATTTTCTCGAGCCAATTCACTAGCACGTAAGAGTCTGGACCGAAACTTGGAAACATAATCCAATAAGTGCATTTCTTTCGGGTCGTCTTCCAACCATTGTTCCTTCAGGAACATCAAAGGACCACGCACTGGATGGCCAAACATCAATTCAAACGGGCTAGGCCCTAACGACTCCTGAACTGATTTGCTAACAGCAAATAATAATAAATTAACTCCTTCATCCCAATCCTTCTTGTATCGAAACAATAAGTCCACATCATATTTTTCAAGGTAGAATGGAATCTCTCAAGAGCACCTTGCGATTCTAGATGGTATGCACTAGATTTGATCTGTTTAGCACCGAGCTGATAAACAACTTGTTGAAACAATCTTGACATAAAATTTGATCCCTGATCAGATTGAATTTCTTTGGGCAAGCCAACAAAAGTAAAGAAATTGATCAAAGCCTTAGAAATTTTTTGGGCTGAAACGTTTTTCAAAGGGACAGCTTCAGGGAACTGAGTGGGTGCACACATGATAGTCAACAAATACTGATTCCCTGATCGAGTTTTTGGTAAAGACCCAACACAATCCACAACCACACGAATGAAGGATTCTTTTAAAGCTGGTTTTGGTTTGAAAGGAGAAACAGGAATTTTCTGGTTAGGTTTCCGACCAACT
>NW_013746858.1:0-1604 GCF_000517525.1 Limulus polyphemus
AAACAAAACTAACTGTTGCGCTTCGCATTTTTTGTTATTAAGAACAATCTTCTGTTCGTGATAGTCTCAAATATTAAACATAGTGTTTTCGCTTCACTAATGGAAACGAATTTTCATACAAGACAAATTTAACGAAGAGCGTTACTTATTCATACTACTAAGTACATCATCTGTTATGTATCGTACTTGACAGTTTGATCTTTGAAGACAATGGAATTGTAATAACCCTAAAAAATATCTTTGCAGTTTATTTGTGTATATATATTTTTACATATCCATAGGGAATGTAGGTTCTCTCTCTATTAACTCTGCTAGACAAAGAGGAGAATACATTTTTAGATGTATAATTCTTTCCGTAAAGTAAAAAAAAAAAAAAAAAAAATACATTTTCAGGTTAGTGAAATAGGTTTTACCCCGCGTCACAGATGCATGAAATTCATGTATTTACTTAATGTCTAAAATCGTAAAATGTAATGTATTCATATATTTAAAAATTAAAGGACAATGCTGTACATAAACTAAAATAACCCCCCAAAAAAATACTTTTTGATAAGTTTTACGAAAATGTATTGAAAATAATGTATAAGCATATGTACAACTAAGAAAAAGTTTTGCCTCATTAACTCATAAAAAAATACACCACGATATACGTACACATTTATATGGTTTTGTGTGTTAACGTTGAAACTGAACTTCGTTGTCCAACATTATGTAAAATGGTTATCAACTTAACAAACAGTGTTTGAAGATTCAAAATATGAAATATTCCCGACGCCGAGGACGTCACTGAAAGAGTATTGCTCTCTACAGGTGTCGCCCTCTACATGAACAGATTTGGTTTGTTTTAAATTTCGCACAAAGCTACGCGAGGGCTATCTGTGTTAGCCGTCCCTAATTTAGCAGTGTAAGACCAGAGGGAAGGCAGCTAGTCATCACCACCCACCGCCAACTCTTGGGCTACTCTTTTACCAACGAATAGTGGGATTGACCGTCACGTTATAACACCCCCACGGCTGAAAGGGCGAGCATGTTTGGTGTGACGGGGATTCGAACCCGCGACCCTCAGATTTCGAGTCGAGCACCCTAACTACCTGGCCATGCCGGGCCGTAAATGAACAGGAAAAGTCTTCAAGCGTCGCCAGGTTTAACAATAATGAGGACGAAACAAATACCAGAAATATTGGCTTAATTTTTTAAAGAAATTCTTGGACGGAACCTGAACAACTCAATAAAGCTTGCAAATCAAAGTTCCCAAACCTTGAATAATTTTTACAGTAATTAATAATAACTGATTAAGAAAACTTAAGCTCTGAAGCATCATTTTTTTTTTTTTGAGTTAATGTTGGGTTTCTATATAATACACGTTTATTTGTGCACTTTGAGTAAAGCTACATCAGGCTGTAAAACGGCTGGTTTTGGCTGTAAGTTTGTCTGCAGTACAATGTTGGGTTTTTACATAATAAACATTTATTTGTTTACTTTGAGTAAAGCTACATCAGGCTGTAAAACGGCTGTTTTTTCTGTAACTTTGTCTGAAGTACAATGTTGGGTTTTTACATAATACACGTTTTATTTGTTTACTTTGAGTAAAGCTACATCAGGCT
>NW_013746859.1:0-2703 GCF_000517525.1 Limulus polyphemus
CTTCTAGGGTTGTTTACTTTAGACGGCAGAAAAGATTAATACTTTCAAAATGTAGAGAATTTAAAAATCTTAAAAAGCTATATCTCATATGGGAGCTGCTAGGGCAAAATTCTTCAATGGGGTCTGCCCCACGTCAACTTGGTGGACACACCCATGATTAACAATTATACATTTAAGAGAACTCCATAACAATCTCCTGCAGAAGAGTTCAATAAAACAATATTGGCAGGTAGAACGGCATAAATGAACTGTGTTTTAATAATGAACTGTTTTCATAAATATTTCCTAAAATGAAAAATGATGAATACAAAAAATAGTGTTAAGCCCGAAGTCCGCCAATAATTCACCTACCAAAAGCAAAAAAAAAATCATGCAATGTTTGGTCTAAAATTCCATCGAAATTTAGGTTCTATCCAACTGCAGATTATATGAAGAGAATGTATAAAAATGAGCATGGCTATTTTGAGGCGCTAAGTTAAAGTTGATTGTATGACTTCATATTTTTAAGAAAAAATGCAACGTGTGATTAAGAACTAATAATTTTAACAGTAACCGATCTTAGTTCGAAGAGAAAGTCGATAGATGGCGAATGTAGTATTTGCAGAGAATTACAATTTTTGCAAATAAGCAGATTTTAAACTTTTCCTCGCGGATATCGCATGTTTTTACGCATGCACAGTTATTAGTTTTAAATAAGTTCAACACAATTAAATCAATTTTCTGCAGGTATTACTTCGTCTCTTTTATCACGCCTTTTCCTGCTTGGTATTGACGAGCATCCAATCTTATGCTCAGGATGCCAAACAGAGATTTGCCATGAGCGTCAACCGCATGGCAACGGGAAATGAAACAATTGCATTAACAATTATAAAGTTTAACGGTTAATATTTTTCTTTGTAAATCCATTTATGTTTACAGTTAATTCAATTCCTGCTTGTATTGTTTGTCTGCTTTAGAATTTCTTGCAAAGCTACAAAAACATTTGGCTTAAATAATAATAATAATTAAAAAGGATTATTATAGTTTTCCAGGACATGTAGTCGCTATCCGGTTTGTCGAAACAATAAGTCTAACTTGCTGGTTCGCCGGTTCTTCTGAAAGATGAGTAAAGCGTATTCAAGCAATAGTAAATAATAATAATAATAACTGATGTTTAAAATAAATAAATAATATTATTTTATATATCAGAATTGGGGTAAGGATTAATGACTCATATGAAATTACACTTCACCAACTTAATCTAGTTCACACCATAACGGTTGTTATTCATGCAGTTTGATAATATAAATAGCGTCTCAACCAGTACTGAGTATCCAACCAGCCTGATGAGGCCTGGTATTGAGCAAAAAGCTTCCTCGGTACAGGATGTAGTAGATATAGTATGGTAGATGTACTGTAGTACATTTTCTTTAGAATAACTAAATACCATATCAAAGTATTAATTCTATGACGTTTTAACACTTTTTTCGCTAATCCTATGTTATAGGATCATTATTCATAATAGCTTACATTGAATGATAGAGTATTATAAGACTGTTCTGTAACACAGCTTAAATGATCGACAGTGCACCATTTAGTATAAGCTGTGATGAACAACAGTCTTATAGCATTACGCCATTTAGTATAAGGTGTGATGAACAACAGTCTTATCGCATTACACCATTTATTATAAGCTGTGATGAACAACAGTCTTATAGCATTACACCATTTAGTATAAGCTGTGATGAACAAAAGTCTCATCGCATTACACCATTTAGTATAAGCTGTGATGAACAAAAGTCTCATCGCATTACATCATTTATTATAAGCTGTGATGAACAAAAGTATTATAGCATTACATCATTCAGTGTAAGCTGTGACAATTGTCTCCTTTAATGCTATAAGACTGTTGTTCATCACACCTTAAACTAAATGATGTAATGCTATAAGACTGTTGTTCATCACACCTTATACTAAATGATGTAATACTATAAGACTGTTGTTCATCACAGCTTATACTAAATGGTGTAGTGCTATAAGACTGTTGTTCATCACAGCTTATACTAAATGGTGTAGTGCTATAAGACTGTTGTTCATCACAGCTTATACTAAATGGTGTAGTGCTATAAGACTGTTGTTCATCACAGCTTATACTAAATGGTGTAATGCTATAAGACTGTTGTTCATCACACCTTATACTAAATGATGTAATGCTATAAGACTGTTGTTGTTCATCGCTAAAAAAATAATTTCATCACAGTTTACACTAAATTAAAGTACTGAGACCTTTGTTCGTCACAGCTTACACTGAGGGATAGCGTTCTATAAAGTTTGTTTATCAGAATGTACGCTAAATGATAGTACAGAGGCCATTGTTTGTCACAGCTTACGTTGAATGATAATGCTATAGAGCCGTTTAGTTACATCTTACACTGATTGACAGTGCTATTGGGCCGTTGTTGGGCGAAGTTTGCATCCAGTGACAATGCTATGAACTCAATGTCGTTCGGGATTTATGTTGCACAATAGATGCTGCCTCTGATTCGTTCATTGGTTTGACCTTAGAGGCTTAGACTGTATAACAGCTTACGGTTATTTCGTTTATTAGACGTTTCATGGTAACTTTCAACAGGCTTTAAAAACAAACCTAGTCGTTTGCACTGTTAAACCGAACTTGATAAAACTTGATAAGAATGTAGAAGTTAATGTGAAGGTTGTTTGTAG
>NW_013746860.1:0-1568 GCF_000517525.1 Limulus polyphemus
CACTATTTGAGTCAACACAATTAATATATAATTACGCCCACAATAAGACCATTTTCACGATCTGTACAGTGAGTGATCTGTGACACGATTTGTCACGATCTGTTATTTACATTTACAGATCGTCCACTGAATCTGTTAGTAACTTATTATAACTGCAGGTTTGAATTGACGAATTTTGATATTAGTTGACACTGTTGATATGAATAACTTACTCAGAAAAGTAACGTATCTCCACTGTTAAGTATCCTAAACGTTAGAAATCAAATAAGTTCTCGGCACAAAAGAAAACACATAAACAACAAAGATACGAACACATACGTAAATGTTTACAGTAGTAAAGATTTCACCACAGTTAATAATGGTCAGGTATAAATATTTATTTATTATATTCCAGAAACTAAATGTGTTAATAAAAAAAGAAAGAACGTTTAATAACCAAGTTTTTACTGTAAATACATTTGTCTATAAATCTCTCCTTCAGAATTGAATTAAATCGGAAAATCTGATAATGTTACCTTGAAACTTGATTATGTCACCCACTACTGGTTCATTTGTTACATTAAGTAAAGAATAACGAAGAAACACGATTATTTTAAAGTGGTTGTATACGTCCCCACAGCTAACAGTGTTAACATCTAAATGGATGTATACGTCACCACAGTTAATAGTGTTAACATCTAAGTGGATGTATATGTCACCACAGCTAACAGTGTTAACATCTAAATGAATGTATTCGTCACCACAGTTAATAGTGTTAACATCTAAATGAATGTATACGTCCCCACAGTTAACAGTGCTAACATCTAAGTGGATGTATACGTCACCAGAGCTAACAGTGTTAACATCTAAGTGGATGTATATGTCACCACAGTTAATAGTGTTAACATCTAAATGAATGTATACGTCACGATATCTAATAGTGTTAATCGTAAAGTACTACACCATAGTCAGTAAATGTTTACTGTGTACTACAGGAGTGTAGCCAAGAAATGATTATTGTGGACTACAGCAGCGTAGCCAAGAAATGTTTATTGTGGACTACTGGAGCATACTCAATATATGTTTACTGTGGACTACTGGAACATAGTCAAGAAATGTTTATTGTGGACAACTGGAGCATAGTCAATAAATGTTAACTTTTATCTACTGGAGCATAGTCAATAAATTCGATGAATTCAAATTCGATGACGAGGAACCCACTTTGAGACTAATAATGGCTGGAGACGGCTTAATTTGAATTCATCACGGCGATTAATCGAGGTTGTGTAAGTCTAAACGTTTATCTTTGTTATTCCATGTATAACTTTTTAAGTATGTTCTCTCACCAATCCACTACCATAAACCAATCATACCGTGAAACTATCTCCAAACTACGTAACCTGAATATAAAAATCATCAAAAAGAGAAACGATATCTCCTTCCTAAGACAGTGCCGCTCTGAAAAGCTAATTCCTAAATTTGTGAAAGTCAAGTTATCGAAAAACTTAAACCAGTTTTCAGGCATTATCCAAAACATGCAGAAAAAACTTCTAAAAGCAACCCTGAATTCCAAATATCAAGAACTGGAC
>NW_013746861.1:0-4586 GCF_000517525.1 Limulus polyphemus
TCTTCTTATTGACAGTAAACACTATCGTTAAATCTTGTGTCTTCTTATTGACAGTTACACAGTATCGTTAAATCTTGTGTCTTCTTATTGACAGTACACAGTATCGTTAAATCTTGTGTCTTCTTATCGACAGTACACAGTAGTTAGTTAAATCTAGTGTCTTCTTATTGAGAGTAAACACTATCGTTAAAATCTTGCGTCTTTTTATTGACAGTACACAGTATCTTTAAATCTTTTGGCTTGTTAGTGATAGTACACAGTATTGTTAATTCTTGTGGCTTGTTAGTGATAGTACACAGTTATCTTATATCTTGTGTCTTCTTATTGACAGTACACAGTATCGTTAAATCTTGTGTCTTCCAATTTACAGTACACAGTAATGTTAAATCTTCTGTCCTTTTATTGACAGTACACAGTATCGTTAAATGTTGCGTCTTCTTATCGACAGTACACAGTATTGTTAATCTTGTGTGTTCTTATTGACAGCACATAGTATTGTTAAATCTTGTGTCTTTTTATTGACAGTACACAGTATTGTTAAATTTTTATGTCTTCTTATTAATAAAAAGACACAAGATTTAACGATACTGTGTACTGTGAATAAGAAGACATAAAAATTTAACCATACTGTGTACTGTCAAGACAGAAGATTTAACATTACTGTGTACTGTAAATAAGAAGACACAAGATTTAACGATACTGTACTGTCAATAAGAAGACATAAGATTTAAGAATACTGTGTACTGTCAATAAGAAGACACAAGATTTATCAATACTGTGTACTATCAATAAGAAGACACAAGATTTTTCAATACTGTGTACTATCAATAAGAAGACTCGAGACTAAACGAATGTGTGTTTAATCAATAAGAAGACACGAGATTTAACGATAGTGTGTTTTATCAATAAGAAGACACGAGATTTAACGATACTGTGTGCTATCAATAAGAAGACACAAGATTTAACGATACTGTGTACTGCCAATAAAAATAAACGAGATTTAACAATACTGTGTACTGTCAATAAGTAGACACAATAATTAACAATACTTTGTACTGTCAATAAGAAGACACACGATTAAACAATACTGGTACTGCCCTTATTGACAGTACACAGTATCGTTAAATCTTGCGTCTTCTTACTGACAGTACACAGTGTCGTTAAATCTTGTGTCTTCTTATTGACAGTACACAGTATTGTTAAATCTTGTGTCTTCTTATTGACAGTACACAGTATGTTTAAATTTTTATGTCTTCCTATTGACAGTACACAGTATCGTTAAATCTTGTGTCTTCTTATTGACAGTACACAGTATTGTTAAATCTATTATCTTCTTATTGGACAGTACACAGTATTGTTAAATCTGGTTGATTCTTATTGGCAGTACACAGTATCGTTAAATCTCGTGTCTTCTTATTGATAAAACAAACTATCGTTAAATCTCGTGTCTTCTTATTGATAAAACACACTATCGTTAAATCTCGTGTCTTCTTATTGATAGTACACAGTATCGTAAAATCTCGTGTCTTCTTATTGATAAAACACACTATCGTTAAATCTCGTGTCTTCTTATTGATAGTACACACTATCGCTAAATCTTATATATTTTTATTCATAGTACACAGTATCGTTAAATCTCGTGTCTTCTTATTTATAAAACAAACTATCGTTAAATCTCGTGTCTTCTTATTTATAAAACAAACAAGCGTTAAATCTCGTGTCTTCTTATTGATATTTAACAGTACTGTGTATTGTCAATAAGAAGACATAAGATTTAACAATAATTTGTAATATCAATAAGAAGACTCAAGATTTAACGACACTGTGTACTATCAATAACAAGCCACAAGATTTAACAATACTGTGTAATATCAATAAGAAGACACAAATTTAACAATACTGTGTACTATCAACAAGAAGACACGAGATTTAATGATACTGTGTACTTTCAATAACAAGACACAAGATTTATCAATAATGTGTACTATCAATAAGAAGACAGAAGATTTAACATTACTGTGTACTATCAATAAGAAGTCACGAGATTTAACGATAGTGTGTTTTTTCAATAAGAAGACACGAGATTTAACGATAGTGTGTTTTAAAAATAAGAAGACACAAGATTTAACGATACTGTGTACTGTCAATAAGAAGATACAAGATTTAACAATACTGCGTACTGTCGATAAGAAGATACAAGATTTACCGATACTGTTTACTGTCGATAAGAAGACGGAAGATTTAACATTATTGTGTACTGTCAATAACAAGACACAAGATTTAAAGATACTGTGTACTGTCAATAAGAAGACACGAGATACAACGATACTGTGTGCTATCAATAAGAAGACACAAGATTTAACGATACTGAGTACTGTCAATAAGAATACACCAGATTTAACAATACTGTGTACTGTCAATAAATAGACACAACATTTAATAATACTTTGTGCTGTCAATAAGAAGACACGAGATTTAACCATACTGTGTACTATCAATAAGAAGACACAGTCAATAAGAATACACCAGATTTAACAATAATGTGTACTGTCAATAAGAAGACCCGAGATTTAACCATACTGTGTACTATCAATAAGAAGACACAGTCAATAAGAATACACCAGATTTAACAATACTGTGTACTGTCAATAAGAAGACACAAGATTTAACAATACTGTGTACTGTCAATAGGAAGACACAAAGATTTAACGATACTGTGTACTGTCAATAAGTATACACAATATTTAACAATACTTTGCACTTTTATTAAGAAGACACAAGATTTAACAATACTGTGTACTATCAATAAGAAGACACGAGATTTAACGATACTGTGTTTTAATGTGTGCTGTCAGTAAGAAGACACAAGATTTAACAATACTGTGTACTGTCAATAAGAAGACACAAGATTTAACGATACTGTGTTATCAATAGCAAGCTATAAGATTTAAGGATACTGTGTACTATCAATAAATGGCCTGAAGATTTAACGGTACTGTGTACTGTCAATATGAAAACACAACATTGTTAAATATTGTGTCTTCTTAATGACAGTACACAGTATTGTTAAATTTTTATGTCTTCTTATTGACAGTACAAAGTATCGTTAAATCTTGTGTCTTATTATTGACAGTACACAGTATTGTTGAATTTTTATGTCTTCTTATTTACAGTACACACTATCGTTAAATCTCGTGTATTTTTATTTATAGTACACAGTATCGTAAAATTTCGTGTCTTCTTATTGATAAAACACACTATAATTAAATCTCGTGTCTTCTTATTGATAAAACACACATTTGTTAAATCTCGTGTCTTCTTATTGACAGTACACAGTATTGTTAAATCTTGCGTCTTCTTATCGACAGTACACAGTATTGTTAAATCTTGTGTCTTCTTATTGACAGTACACAGTATCGTTAAATCTCGTGTTTTCTTATTGATAAAACCCACTATCGTTAAATCTCATGTTTTCTTATTGACAGTACACAGTATTGTTAAATCTTGCGTCTTGTTATCGACAGTACAGAGTATTGTTAAATCTTGTGCCTTCTTATTGACAGTATACAGTATAGTTAAATCTTGTGTCTTCTTATTGACAGTACACAGTATGATTAAATTTTATGTCTTCTTATTGACAGTACACAGTATCGTTAAATCTTGTGTCTTCTTATTCATAGTACACAGTATCGTTAAATCTCGTGTCTTCTTATTGATAAAACACACTATCGTTAAATCTCGTGTTTTCTAATTGATAAAACACACTGTCGTTAAATCTCGTGTCTTCTTATTGATAAAACACACTATCGTTAAATTTCGTGTCTTCTTATTGTTAAAACACACATTCGTTAAATCTCGTGTCATCGTATTGATATGTACACAGTATTTTTAAATCTTCAGTTTTCTTATTGATAGTATACAGTATCGTTAAATCTCTTGTCTTCTTATTGACAGTACACAGTATTGATAAATCTTGTGTTTTCTTATTGATAGTACACAGTATTGTTAAATCTTGTGTTTTTTGACGGTACACAGTATAGTTAAATCTTGAGGCCATTTATTGATAGTACACAGTATCGTTAAATCTTTTTACTGTCAATAATACGACAAAAGATTTAACATTATTGTGTACTGTTAATAAGAAGACACAAGATTTAACGATACTGTGTACTGTCAATAATATTACACCAGATTTAGCAATAATGTGTACTGGCAATAAATAGTCACAATATTTAACAATACTTTGTACTGTCAATAAGAAGACACAAGATTTAACGATACTGTGTACTGTCAATATAAAGACATAAAGATTTAACAATACTGTGTACTGTGAATAAGAAGACACAAGATTTAACAATACTGTATAATATCAATAGCAAGCTATCAGTAATGTTAAATCTTGTGTCTTCTTATTCATAGTACACAGTGTCGTTAAATCTCGTGTCTTCTTATGGATAAAACAAACTATCGTTAAATCTTGTGTCTTCTTATTCATAGTACATAGTATCGTTAAATCTCGTGTCTTCTTATGGATAAAACAAACTATCGTTAAATCTCGTGTCTTCTTATTCATAGTACACATATTC
>NW_013746862.1:0-1769 GCF_000517525.1 Limulus polyphemus
ATTAAGAAAGGACTTATATCGCTGAAGTTTGTCTAGGGCTGATTAGGTCCATGGCTAATATATCCTCCTTGTGTAAAAGACAGTAAATCTTCCTTCAATCTATTTAATTGGAAACTTTCTTCCTGTTTCTTTTCTCGTTGTTTTTGTTTCATTTCTTGTTTCAGTTGCTGGTTTTCTTGCCACTGCTGTAGTCTCTCTTCTTGTTTATTTTCTTTCTCCTCTAACCACTGCTGTAATCTCTCTTCTTATTTATTTTCTCGTTCTTCTTGTTTCTTTTCTTTTTCCACCAACAGCTGCTGTAATCTCTCTTCTTGTTTATTTTGCTGTTCGAGCTGCCACTGTTGCAGGTTTTCTTGCAACTGCTGATGTCTCTCTTCTTGTTTCTTTCTTGTTCTTGTATTGCTGCCATCAAATCTGCTAAGCTGTAGTTTGATTTGCCACTTCTCGTTTCCATTTTTTTTCTTTTCCGTCCCACTCTCTGACACAATTTGTTACGCCTCTGTGTTCGTTTGTTAATTTTCCGTAAAAATTATTTCCGAAGAAACTTTAGTGATACAAGTCCTTTCTTAAATAAAACTAGTTTATTCTTTCTTAACACAACTTTGCAATACACTTAATTTCCACAGTCACGCTATAATTCACAACGAACGATTCACGCGCTTGACTCATTTGTCCGTCTCTATCTCTGTCTGCATTTCAATTCCATTGTTGCCGTCACTTCTTACCGGTCTAATATATACAAAAAGCGTACATCTCGTTTCTTCGTGAATCTTCTAGAATATCATGACGTGTTACCAGCGTCACGTGACTACCGCTGTCGTAACAATATAAACATGTGTATGACCATTTCTTAAATTAGAAATAGACGAGGCCGTTTATGTAGATGTATTTAGATAAAGTAATAATGTTAATACACGTAAATAGAAATGAAAAAATTACCAATATTACTTCCCTTCTGTAAAATCGTAAAGTTCCTAGTGTTTTAATTGTGTATAATGTTACGTCTCCGTTTGTTAATTAACTCTCCGTAAATTCGTTCCGACGAAACTTTAACGACACAAGTCTTTACTTAATAAAACTGGTTTATTCTTTCCAAATATAACTTTACCGATACACTCAACTTCAACAATCGCGCTAAACAAACGCTGTAACAACGAACGTCTACAATAATTCTGACTGCAGTTCAATTACTCACTGTCTATACACAAATTACCGCGTCACGTTGTCCCCTCTTATATATACAAAACTACCCTATATCTAGCAAATACTAGAGCATTCGCCAAGATACGGGATAGTTCTAAAAACGTGGCGTCACTGTAGTCATGTGACTCGCTGACGCAACACTGCCCCCTCATTAATATTGTTCGTCCCGAACAATAACCACATATAATAAACCAATAACAATTAACAATAACTTAATTAACTGTACAGAGTTCCTCTCTGGTCTACTCAACACCCTACTGAAGTAGGCCACCACATGTTCGTTTTCGCCCACTTTCTGAGACAACACTCCTCCAATTCCGACATTACTAGCATCAAAATCCAGTATGTATGGCAGTGAGGGATCTGGGAGCCTTAAAAGTGGAGCAGAGGCCAATTTTTCATTCAACGTCTTGAAAGAATGCTGGCAAGAAACTGTCCATTCAAACTTTTGGCCTTTTTTAGTCAAATTATGTAGCGGAGCGGCTATCGTTGCAAAGTCTTTCACAAATTTGCGGTAGTAAGTACAAAGTCCCAAGAAACTTCTTAGCTCTCCCACATTCTCTGGT
>NW_013746863.1:0-2104 GCF_000517525.1 Limulus polyphemus
ATCTTATATATATCAGATCCCCCCCCCAATCTAGTAAATGCTAGAGCATCCCTAAGAACGGGATAGTTCTAGAACGTGGCGTGACACTAGTCACGTGACCTCGCTGACGACAACAATATAAATGATTTCAGTTATTGCATATTAATAAATCATCTGAACAAATGACTAAAATACCTTTGAATATCTTCTGAATAAAAGGTTTAAGCAATATTCTTAGCATAATTGATGTTTTGGTGTATTTTTAATTACATATTGCTGTGGAATAATGTAAATGTGCCATTGTATCTGTGATCTGTCATTGCAGATAAAGCATACAGAAATGTTAGGATGGTAAATATTTTACATAAAGAAAGCCTAATATTTCTACATTGGAACTTAGATACAACATATAAAGTTTTTCTTTAGTTGTTTATACACACACAAGATTACATAAATAAATGTTGAATACAACTTTGGTAATGTCCATTTTCAGCTTTTACTTTACATTATTAGTGTAAATGTTTCCCAAACTGGAGGATTATCAGTACATGAAAAGTTAATATTTTCCTACACTGAAAACATCTTTTCGATAGTTCGGTGACGAGGAACCCACTTTGAGACTAATAATCACAATGATGACAAAACCTTGTCGAAACGTTGTACATTTGCTGTTATGTTAAACTTATATTAAAGTTTTTCTTCATCACCCATTCAAGCTGTCTCCAGCCATTATCTTTTCGATAGATACCTCTTCTCGTTCAGTGCTGCCCTCTATAGACGTTTGGATGATTTTGTTATTTGATTTTAATAAATTTGTCAATCCAGATGGTCTAAACCTGGTTTTAACTCAGAAATTAGTGCAAAAATCTTTCACAAAATGCACATATTTGACCTGTCATATGAAGAATGCATTAAGTTTTAGCCCAGAGGGAAATCGATTAATATATGTTTATTTTTTCTTCGGTGTTTATTATGTGTCACAGAAAAATATACATCTCAAATATGGTTGCCAATGAATGAGAGATGGCGCATCATGTCCTTTTCTTGGGGGGTGGAGAAGAATGTTATTTATGCATCTGCACCTCCAAACATTCAGTGTTCTTAATTAAAATGGATGGAAAAATTAAGAACATTTATGATATAAACATAATAAATTTAATTTGAATTTATGTGATAATTTGTGGCAAAAATTGATATAAATGCTTTAAATTACACACACAAGATGAAATCCAAAAGAAGTAACACAAATCATTACTTCTATTTCATCAATGATGCATTACATATACTGTATTAGATCTAAAGACAATAAGTTTAGCAATGTTACTCTTTTAAAGACTCCATTGTCATGTTCTCCTCCCTTTTCTTCATCTACTACTAGATCTTTTTTGGGTCTGAGCCCCTTCCCTCAAAATGGTCTCCGCAAGGTCTTATAATTAAAGGCTTGAAGTGTAGGAAAAACTTTGCTACAATCCTCCAATTTTTATTGCAGCTTAACTCATGTACATGATATTGTTTATTTATAATCTTGGTGAAACCCAGTTTAAGATATTTCACTGATATTATTATTATCTATTCAGAACAAAATAGGAAAATAACATTTGGTCTTAACGGCAGGGTGGTCTTGAGAGCCACTGTTCAAATAAGGAGAATGTTAGCATTTCATCCAAAAAAATATATGAGATCAAACGTAAACAATATTTTCAAACTTTAATCTCTACGTGTCTTGTACTACATCGGTAATATATGATTTTAATGTAAAATAAAATGTTTTCCATAATTCAGTAACTTGACTTTGTTATGTCGATATAAAAAAGTGAATCCCATTATAACCTGATGGGTCAAATTTAGAGGTATATATTTAAATAATTAAAAACAAACGACACGTGTCACTTTTCATTACCATTTTATTAGTCTAGCGTTGTCTAATCTGCATACCATGATATATGTCCAATATTTTCTGTAAGTACCCGTGCGTCTTACTCTACCATGAACATACCTAAATTTACATGACCAGTACATTTTCCCATCATGAACACTTCAATACAGTACATAATGGTCCTTTTCAATTTGTATAAATTACAATTGTATAATAATTTTAGTCTGCCAGCATTAATAATAGCAAATC
>NW_013746864.1:0-3013 GCF_000517525.1 Limulus polyphemus
AATTCTTCGTATTGTTAGCCAACACTGGGCAGTTTGTACATAATTTAATAGAGTTGTTTAAACATTTGTTTAACAAGAAGTTGTTATCTGGCTAGTCTGGCTCACAGACACACCCCCAATGAAAGAATAGACCATTCCAAGCTTTTACTTTTTGTTAAACAAATGTTTAAACAACTCTATTCAAAAATCTATATGATTTCATAATAACTACTTACATCTCGATGTTGAGTTTTCTGTTTTTCATCAAACGGATGTAAGATTGCCTTGCCACAGATGTCACATACGTCTCCGTGTATATAGCTGCAACGACTTCCAAACGGACAATCTTCACCCAGAGTATAAGGACACAGAAGAATGTTCATCTCCAAAGGTTGTGTGTTTTCACAGTTAATAGTGCTACTGGGTTTCATCGTTTCTGCACAAGACAAGGTTGACTCTAAGAAAACAAATTCCCAGATCTTTTTACTCAATTTCTTAAATGTTATTTATTCCATTTAAAGAACAAATAAGATCTTTTATTCATAAGCTTTAAAGTTCTTTTTACATATATTACAGATTAGTCAAATATGGACTCTGTTGTCACTATCAGCTTTTCTACGAGTTCTCATTCTGGATGTTTGAAAATAAGATATCCTTTAGAAATTGTTTGTTTGTTTGTTTTTGAATTTCGTGCAAAGCTACACGAGGGCTATCTGTGCTAGCCGTCCCTAATTTAGCAGCGTAAGACTAGAGGGAAGGCAGCTAGTCATCACCACCCACCACCAACTCTTGGGCTACTCTTTTACCAACGAATAGTGGGATTGACCGTCACATTATAATGCCCCCACGGCTGAAAGGGCGAGCATGTTTGGTGTGACGGGGATTCGAACCCGCGACCCTCAGATTGCGAGTCGAGTGCCTTAACCACCTGGCCATGCCGGGCCAATGAACATGTAAATATCGTCTTGAAGCTTGGCAATGATGTTCTTCGTTTTAAACAAAAATCAGTTACACTTAAATAACCTTTTCTACCTCAGACTTCAAAAGTGGCCGTAGTCACAGGGATAATTTAACTTTTCACACACGACCTGTTCATCATTTAGGTAACTTTTTATGTTTCATGCAATATAATTATTAGGATTTTTAAATTTCTTCTGAATTTACAAAAAGTTTTTCATTTTCTAACAACTGGCTAGTGTTTTGTATCAATCACAATATATTTATTTGAAGTTGATAAGATTGTGGGTAGTTGATCATTATACAGCAAATTAGAAAAAGACATGAAATTTAGATAATAATCTTGCAGTTTTATTTCACATTCTAACTTAAATAAAAATAAAGAAAAATAATAAGCTTTAGTTAAGCTAATCTTGACCCTAAAACTAACATATAAGGAATGTTAAGTGTCGAACCTCCATGGGCTAACTTTAGTTACTGTATAATTTATCAATCAATGAGGGAAAATAATAACAAGCTGCCTGTATCTTTACAATTTAGGTCCAGAAATGTGTACAAAGTTTCATAAATAAGTGTAGAAGTTATTTTATTGTAAGTCATTTTTCTATTTAGATACCAAGAACATTACTGTAATACTATAAAGATGTTAAACTCGTAAAAATTAGACATAAACATTAATAATACTGAGGTTTTCTAATTTGTACAAGGTGACTGTTGTTTGTTTGTTAGGCTATCCGTGCTGTGCTCTCCACAGCTATTGAAACCAAGTTTTTAGGGTAACAAACTTACTGCTGAGCCACTGAGAGGCTTAGACAAAGTGAATATTTTTGTTACGTATATGTATTAGTTAAATTGAAAGAAATGCAGGTTATATAAAGTACAATTTATAATTTTTTTAACAATATAGAAGCACCGTTAAGCACCATGCAGGTTATATAAAGTACAATTTATAATTTTTTAACAATATAGAAGCACCGTTTAAAAAACATAAACACACTTACTCTGTGAATAATGCCAGCAGAATGGATATACTGAAAAAAAAAAGAATATTTGAAATAAATAATGTCTGACATTTAATTAAGAAGAATATCAAAAACTGTCACTTGTCAAAAGAATAAGTACTTACTTTTTAACTGAAACTTAGATTAGAACAAAAAAATCAACTTTGAATGCACAAACGGTGAAAATGAAAAACAAACTTATCACAATTACTCTAATTTACAAAACAAAACCAGTTGGTAATAGTTGCAAGCCCACCAATAAGAGAAAACCAGTTGGTAATAGTTGCAAGCCCACCAACAAGAGAAAACTAGTTGGTAATAGTTGCAAGCCCACCAACAAGAGAAAACCAGTTGGTAATAGTTGCAAGCCCACCAACAAGAGACAATGGAATTAAACAATTGAAGGAAGTACCCTGGTACGTAACACTTATTTGTTGTCCAATATACAGAATATAATGCCTACGGTTATGTTTCACCAAGTTAACCATAGATAGTATACTCTGTATATCCAACAATAAACAAATTTTAAGATAATACAGTTGGAAGACTGCAACAAGAGAAATGTACAATTTCAAATAAACTGCTATAAGTCAAAGAAAATCACAATAGGTCATTCCCAATGTTACAGTTAAGTCGTTGATCAACACACATTTCTTTAAAATATCTTAAGACTTGGAAATAGAAAGAAAGAAGAAAAAGTATGACACTGAGAGTTAAATAAATTGTCTTTCACCATGGATACGAGACAAATAATCACCAAGAATCCAGTTAAAAATCAAAAATGGCCAACCAAACAATTCATGAGTCAATAGAGACAAAACGTTCTGAGCCATTATACAGCCAACCAAACAATTCATGAGTCAATAGAGACAAAATGTTCCGAGCCATTATATAGCCAACCAAACAATTCATGAGTCAATAGAGACAAAATGTTCCGAGCCATTATATAGCCAACCAAACAATTATTAGATCGTCAAGAAATTAGTGTCGCATTTTGGAACACTTTCATTCCCCCCCCCAAAAAAACTGCACATCACGTATAATAGTTAAATGAACTGCCTAAACGTCATGTTAGT
>NW_013746865.1:0-2117 GCF_000517525.1 Limulus polyphemus
TTAGAAAACGACAAACATATATACATATATTTCAATTTTGTAGTTTATACATTTCACTTTATACTCTCAGCATAAAGGTTAGGTTATAATTTTATCGCTAAGCAGCATATGAAAGCCGTTTTTGGAACACATTATTCTTAAAACGCATTGACCTTTCTATATCTTAGAAATTTTTATATATGGAACCACTTCTTTTTTATGTGTTTTTTTCATAAGATTGTCTCATTAAAAAGATGTGCACGGATGTGGATAAGATATGGAATACCCAGGTGCACACCCTTTGTATGTGTGCAACATTTCAGGCGTCTTGGTTCTTTCTTTCCTCTTGGAGTTATGGCAGTTATGACTTCACCTAATTACGGGTAAAAACCTCAAGTAGTTTTATACTAAAGAGTTATAGCGAAAAACAAGTTTGCAACTGTTGCGTCATCGAGATCACGTGACAATTCTCACGCTCTCTTGTTTCTAGAACTATCCCGTATCTTGGCGAATGCTCTAGTATTGACTAGATAGAGGGTAGGCTGGTATATAAAAGAAGGTAATGTAATGCGTGTGAGTGGATAGTGAGTAATTGAACTGCAGTCACACGGTATTGTTGAAGTTAACGTTCGTTCGTTACAGTGTTGTTTTAGCGCGAGTATTGAGACTAAGTGTATCGCAGAGTTATAGTCGGAAAGAATAAACCAGTTTTATTAAGTAAAGACTTGTGTCGTTAAAGTTTCGTTGGAACGAAGTTACGGAAAAAATCAATTAACAAACGGAGACGTAACACAACATTACTTTTAGCCTAATATCACTTCATCATCTGACCCTTCCGCATCTTAGAATTCTGAGATATTTTTTGAAACTCAACTAATCAGACAATTACATTAGGTAAGAAACAAATGTAAAATTTAACTTTTTGTGATGAAATTCAATATCGCCGCCATAGCCAATTCGTGTATGGCCAAAATCTAGTTAGGTTTAATACAGTTTATGAAAGTGATAAGTTTTCTCTAGAAAAAAAAAATCTGTTGGTAATATAATTAAGTTCATATTACCCAGACAAATTTATTCGGTGTAGATTACTAATAGGCCTTTACGTATGTAGTTCGAAAAATATTCATCATCAGGTTAATGTTGTTGTTGCTTTGAGTAAGAACGCCAAATTCATGTATTTCGCATAGAAATAAATGTTTACATCACTGAATTGTAGCGTTTACCTTAAATAGGCCTAATATTGTTTAAAATTTCCCTTTAAAAGCTAAAATGAAATTGTACTTAAGTAAGAAAAAATACAGAAATAAAAATTCTTAAATTTATGTATACATATATTCGTTCAATTAATTTTTATCATTGGTAGTAATTTATTGATAATGGTGTTGTAACCTTAGAGATGTTGGGCGCAAACCTTTAAACTATAAAATGCATTTCTCACTAACCCAAATATTAACATAGGCCATAATTATTTTCCAATTCGTAAATGAATTAATTCATGGAATAAATCACATTCTATCAGTTTTGGATGTAGTTTCAAGTAATACCTTTAATGCTAATAATATTCATTTCAAGTCATTTCATAAAAATTTTATATTAAAAACAATGTAAGCGAGAAAAAAAATTTAATTTTGAATAGCAAATGCTACTATATTTGCAAATAATGCTTATTTTGTTACTTTCCAATGTGAATTTGATGATTAACAATGCAATATATAATCTGAAAGTAGAATCATGACGTTGTTAGATAACGATTTAAGTCTATAATATAAAAGGACGTATCTCTGTTTGACGCTATAACTACAAGAGGAAAGAGCCTAGAAACCTGAAATTTTGTACTCATACTAAATTGACCCTGAGGGTGTGCAGCTGAGTATTACTTATCTACGTGCGTGTTCAATCTCTTTAATGAGTCAAGTTAGAAGAAAAGAGGTGAATATTGTTACAACACGCGCTCAACATCAATGCTTCTGTCAGCAACATTGTTACGTGTTACGTACGTATTTGAGAATCTCTTTATATTCTAATCCTTAAACGATTCTGTCTTAGCCTTCTTTCTATGTAACACAGTTTTGTTATAGACGAGTGTTTTACCTACTTTTAACACTTTTTTCAAAAACGGTAATTAAGACTAATTCCAA
>NW_013746866.1:0-740 GCF_000517525.1 Limulus polyphemus
AAAGAAAATTTAATTCTGAATAGCAAATGCTACTATATTTGCAAATAATGCTTATTTTGATACTTTCAATGTGAATTTGATAATTAACACTTCAATATCTAATCTAAAAGTAGAATCATGACGCTGTTAGATAAATATTTATGTCTATAATATAAAAGGACGTATCTCTGTTTGACCGCCACAACTCCAAGAGGAAAGAGCCTAGAAACCTGAAATTTTGTACTCATACTAAATTGACCCTGAGGGTGTGCAGCTGGGTATTACTTATCTACGTGCGTGTGCAATCTCTTTAATGAGGCAAGGTAGAAGAAAAGAGGTGTAACTGCCATAACTCCAAGAGGAAGGAACCTAGACGCCTGAAATGTTGCACACATACAAAGGGTGTGCACCTGGGTATTCCATATCTTATCCACATGCGTGCACATCTTTTTAATGAGACAATCTTACGAAAAAACCACATAGAAAAGAAGTGGTTCCATATATAAAAATTTCTAAGGTATAGAAAGGTCAGTGCATTTTAAGAACAATGTGTTCCCAAAACGTCTTTCATAGGTTGCTTAGCAATAAAATTATAACCTAACCTTTATGCTGAAAGTATAAAGTGAAATGTATAAACTACAAAATTGAAATATATGTATATATATTTGTTGTTTTCTAATTTAGAGGCTTCGTTAATTAATGAATTTTTTGTTTGTTTTTATTATTTAAGTTTAAAATTGGAGGATAATTCAGAGGAAAGG
>NW_013746867.1:0-2019 GCF_000517525.1 Limulus polyphemus
ATAGCCCTCGTGTAGCTTTGAGTGAAATTCAAAACAAACCAAACCTTAGTTAGCTATTGTTGGTTTTTATTGCATCATTGTTTGATGACGTAATGTCATTCTGATAGATTTCAAAATGACCCAGAAACTCGAGCACTTTCAAATAGTTTATTATTTTTTTTAAATAACGTATTATTTGTCATTCTCAACAAATTTATTTGACAGAAGCTGTCCTTACATATACTCCAACAAGAAAGATAAATTTACCTTGAAATTCATATCATACTCGTTAATTAACGGTTTTTTACCACATTTTCTGGAAAGCAAGTAAAAGATTTACACCTGAAAAAAGAACAGGTCAACCATTAGAAAGCACTCGAATTTCTGGGTGTTTTAAAATCTTTTTTGTTTTTGGGATCCTTTACGTTAATAACATAACACTGATAATTTAACAGTGTGAAATATTGTTGTATTTCCACACAAAGCTTCACACTTGATGAAGCTTGTTACACCTAACGAAACAAAGTGTTTAAAAAAAGAAAATGACTACTTGTTTATCTGTAAATAATTGAATAATAAATTGACTTGAAAATATATTCCTTTTAAGTAATCGGTAGGATTAGTGTACCAGATAAGCGTTTTATCCTACTGAATTAAAGTAGGATAAAAAGAAGGCTAGGATAATCTTTACTCTAAACGGATTTTCTAACAATTAAAACTCTCTATCCATTGATGTGTAAACATCTTAAATTAATTTATGAAATAAATAAATATAATCTAACTTCCTCCCTTGTTGTAATCTCGTTATTGGACACATCCGGGGTTCAGTAGTATGCTTCAGGGTTTATGACGTTTATGAGTTCAATCCCCACGGTTGCCACAGACAACTAGCCCACTGTGTACCTTTGCGGCTAACAATAAACAAGCAGAAAGTTCGCTATTTTCTGAATTACCCCCCCCCCCCCCCAGTGGCACAGCGGGGTGTCTGAGGATTTATACTACTAGAAACCGGGTTTCAACACCCGTGGAGGGCAAAGCACAGATAACCCTTTGTGTAGCTTTGTGCTTAATAACAACAACAACCTGTATTTAGAAAATGGCGGGAAATTATCTGTCAGTGACACTTTCTGTTCTGAGCATCCTAGTCACAGAAGTAAACAATAAATGGAGACCCTGAACAAATAACCTTTGTTGGCTTTGTTATTTTTATTGGTACTTAATATGAGGGCCGACATGGCTCAGTACCTTGGGTGTCTAGGTTTCGAATCCGAGGGTTGGTGGTTCACGTACTTTTGGCGCGAAAAACGCGCTCAGCACTTTGAAGCCATTAGTGGTGGGTTCTGTTGATTAGTTTCTGTCCCTCCTTGAGATCATTCTGTCACCCCTCAAGTTTAAAAGTACGTTAGCCTTGGCACTTTGTCACGTCATCAATTCTTACTAAAACACGTTCAATATAAGCTTCATCATAAATCTTAACAACTTCTGTTACAGAAACTCGGCCCCATAGTGATTAGCACAGAGACTGTAAAACGAAATGCATCTTCAGCTGAAATTAAATTGAGTTTTTAAGGATCCATTGCTGAAACTTGTTTAAGGATCCATTGTTGAAACTTTGTTTAAGGATCCATTGCTGAAACTTTGTTTAAGGATCCATTGCTGAAACTTTGTTTAAGGATCCATTGCTGAAACATCGTTATTGTTTAAGGATCCATTGCTGAAACATCGTTATTGTTTAAGGATCCATTGCTGAAACATCGTTATTGTTTAAGGATACATTGATGAAACTTTGTTATTGTTTAAGGATCCATTGCTGAAACTTCGTTATTGTTTAAGGATACATTGCTGAAACTTTGTTATTGTTTAAGGATCTATTGTTGAAACTTTGTTATTGTTTAAGGATACATTGCTGAAACTTCGTTATTGTTTAAGGATCCATTGCTGAAACTTCGTTATTGTTTAGGGATCCATTGTTGAAACTTTGTTATTGTTTAAGGATTCATTGCTGAAACTTTGTTATTGTTTAAGGATCCACTGTTGAAA
>NW_013746868.1:0-1567 GCF_000517525.1 Limulus polyphemus
GTGTTAGCACAGTAAGATGGAAGCTAATCATATTAACACATAACAATGAAGAACGTTCACGTTAGCACAGTCTAATCATACAACAATATAACATGAGATGAATTCATGTGTTAATACTATAAGATGAAAGCTGATACGTAAAATATATTTAGGAAAGAAACATGTAAAGGAAAGATGTAATAACGACAAGAAATGACCGTGAAGAACCGTCCGTCTTATTTGTGAACATGAATCACGGGAATGTGTAACATGAACATCAAACACAGTAGTATTAACACATGTTTAAGACAATGGATTTATGAACAAATATGACATCGAGAAAAGAAATTAATACATAGAGAAATTAGAATAGGAAGTACATTATGCTAATATAATAATAAGTAACGATTGTAACATGGTATAACATACCACATGTTTCGAGAGAAGTTGTTCACTCTTCTTCAAGTAAAAACGTGGGATGTTCCACCATAAATAAATCTCTTCATTGTGCTTATAAATCGTTGTATGCTTACTTAATATAATATGAACAGCATGCTATCCAATCGTGTAATTATATCTCTTTACGAGCCCATTCAATCCACAAGGAGTCAGCATTATGGATAAAACTGTCCGTAATATTTATTTCAAACATTATCAGGGTTATTGGGATTTACTTGTAAGACCAGCAGTTATATAGGTCGACTAAGAATAATGAACAACTGTTTACAAGTTGTAAACCAAACCGGAATAATGAAGTTGTCCGCTCGTAAGGCAAATAAAGGCACGTCAGTTAGGAGGTTACGAAGAGACTGGCTGAAACTGATAAGAAACTTACAGAAACGTAACAATATCACAGACATTACGTAATTTATTCTAACGAAGTGTGATCAATTGTATTTTATACAATACTATACATTAAAAAAAAACTATCTAATCGGGACATTCCGTTTGAAAGGGTCTTTTGTTTACCCTAAGAAGGTTTAACTTTATGTATAGAAATAAAATACAATGCTTGTAAGTATAAAAAAATCGCTTGTGAGAAATTCCTGGTCATTTTCTTTTCTAAATTCACGAAACAGCTGCATATCATAAGCACAGCTGTTATAACAACAACACGACTGTAACAACATCGAACCCAGAATTTTAAAGACATATTATACTTACTCTAGCAATACTATTTTTACATTAGGTTTAACGATTTCATATTGACGATTCGGTCAGTAAAGAATTTTGCTCCTCAAAGGCTACCCGTCTTCCTTTTAATCAGTAATACAAAATTTGGGTTGGCGGCAAACAGCATTAGTAGATTTGCCACATATATAAATCCAGAATCTGAATGTTGTACTTTTAGAATCACAGTTCAATAAAGCTACTGTTAATGATTTTCTGAGGTTAATGTCATTTTCATGTTTGGTTTGGAGATTATGAAGTTTAACGCACTTCTTTAACAGCTGTCTGATACTAATGTATTAAGTCGTCAAAAAATGGATGTCACTTTTTTTAGATGAAAAAACCCGAACAACTTATATATCAAAACAAAACATTTATTAAATGAAATAGTCTCCATTCTTATTGATGATGCTTTTCC
>NW_013746869.1:0-1566 GCF_000517525.1 Limulus polyphemus
CAAATGTCTCATAACTTTGTCACATGTTTTGTTGACACATAAATGACCTCCCATGGGGAGTTCATGGGCAACTTTCAATATTTCAGAACGAAATGCTTTGGGAACAACGATTTAGTAAACAATAGTCCAGTTCTCTGAAGCTGACACATCTGATGGTCTCGATTACCTCATAAACATACCATTTTTAAAAAAATAACCATTTGGAACTTTCTCCAGTTCATCTTTTGGGAATGCATATTTAAATAGTGAAGAGTTCTGTGGATCTTTTTTCTTGCTCGGTGATCAGTTTACTTTTAACAAACGGAACTTCACCAGGTGAATCAGATCCCTAACGTCCATCATTGTCACTCACTGAGGCATTGTCACCAGGACAATCACCCACAAGATCCCGGTCGGATCCAAATAATGTCTGAGAAAATGTATAATATCGTCCTCTGAATCCATGTCTATCCTTTGTTTTTGGCTTAATTTCTTAGCCTGAGCTCGAGGTACAGCACACGAGGGAAACACATCGGGGTTCTTCTCAACATTATCCTTAGATGAAACAGTAATCGGCTCACTAACCATTTTGGGTTCGGCAACAACTTTTCCCCCAGTAAAATCGTTTCCCAACAATAATGATACACCCTTAATTAACAGAGTAGGTCTTACTCCAACAACAACTGGTCCCGAAATTAGGTCAGATGCCAAATAAATGTTATGTATCACATAGAATACGTATGGATATGAGATTGGCAGTGTCATTTGCCAAAGACACAGAACCAACAGACACAAAAGGTCTAAATTCCTCTCTGATTACATCAGACTTTTTATCAGTGGCCAAATCAACAACATCAGGTGATCTGGTGAAACTACGTCCATATGTGGATACAAACACACTGTATGTTGCCTTCTTTTTCAAACACAAACACATAACCAGTTTATTTTACAAAAATGTCAGACAGGCCTTGATGGTTTTGATGAAGTTTTAGCCCGACTGTATGAAGAATTCGAACTAGAGGAGCTGGATTTGTTTAGAAGAATCCTCAACTTTTGTGGATTGAACAAATACAGATTTTTGTTGAGATGGTAGGAATTTATTTTTATAAAAAGTGATTTTATGTGTTAAAGTGTAATCATCTGAAAGAGCAGCTGCTTCCTGTAGTGTTTCAACTATCCTTTTACCCAAGTAAGTTTCGAGGTAGTCACATGCACAACATTTAAAATTCCTCAATTAGACATAAATGTCTTAGTTTGTCGAAACTATTGCCAATATGCATAGAATTACACCATTGATCAAACCAAACCTCTGTTTCGTGGGTATATTCCATATACGTTTGATTATCTTGTTTGCGATAACCTCGAAACTTTTGGAGATAAGCCTCTGGTACTAACTCGTATACTTTGATAATAGCTGCTTTAATGTTATCACAATTCGTACAGTCTTGTAGAGAAAGAGCAGCATAAGCTTCTGGTGCTTTACCAGTTAAGACATTTTATAATAATAATGACCATTTTTCGACGAGCCATTCTATGGTTTGGGCAACTTTCTAAAATATTAATCAACTTCATTTTCATTAAATTGTG
>NW_013746870.1:0-3913 GCF_000517525.1 Limulus polyphemus
AACTCCACGAATACCTAGGTATATCTCTAGTTACCTAATTTATAACCACCATACTCATCGTTAGCCTTAATTGGTACAACTACTCCATGAACACCTAGGTATAACTCTAGTTAAAGAATTTATAACCACCATACTCATTTTAGCCTTACTTGGTACAACTACTCCATAAACACCTAGGTGTAACTCTAGATATTTAATTTGTAACCACCATACGCATATTTAGCGTTATTTGGTAAAACAACTCCACGAACACCTAGGTGTAACTCTAGTTACCGAATTTATAACCACCATATTCATCTTTACCCTTACTTGTTATAACTACTCCATAGACAACTAGGTGTAACTCTAGTTATTTAATTTGTAACCACCATACGCATCTTTAGCGTTATTTGGTACAACAACTCCACGAACACCTAGGTGTAAATCTTGTTACCGAATTTGTAACCAACATACTCATCTTTAGCATTATTTGGTACAACAACTCCACGAATACGTAGGTGTAACTCTAGTTACCGAATTTATAACCATCATACTCATCTTTAGCCTTACTTGGTACAACTACTCCATAAACACCTAGGTATAACTCAAGTTACCGAATTTATAACCACCATATTCATCTTTAGTCTTACTTGGTACAACTACTCCACGAATAACTAGGTGTATCTCTAGTTACCTAATTTATAACCACCATACTCATCTTTAGCCTTACTTGGTACAACAACTCCACGAACATCTAGGTGTTACTCTAGTTACCAAATTTATAACCACCATACTCATTTTTAGCTCTACTTGGTACAACTACTCCATGAACACCTAGGTGTAACTCTAGTTACAGAATTTATAACCACCATACTCATTTTTAGCTTTACTTGGTACAACTACTCCATGAACGCCTAGGTGTAACTCTAGGTACAGAATTTATAAACACCATACTCATCTTTAGCCTTACTTGGAACAATTACTCCATGAACACTTAGGTGTAACTCTAGTTACCGAATTTATATCCACCATATTCATCTTTAGCCTTACTTGGTACAACTACTCCATGAACACTTAGGTTTTACTCTGGTTACCGAATTTATAACCCCCATACTCATCTTTAGCTTTATCTGGTACAACAACTCCACGAACACCTAGGTGTAACTCTAGTTACCGAATTTGTAACCACCATACTCATCTTTAGCGTTATTTGGTAC
This sequence comes from Limulus polyphemus, assembly GCF_000517525.1. Classification (NCBI taxonomy): domain Eukaryota; kingdom Metazoa; phylum Arthropoda; class Merostomata; order Xiphosura; family Limulidae; genus Limulus; species Limulus polyphemus. The sequence goes on from NW_013746870.1 coordinate 1,197, forward strand.
AACTAATCCATAAACACCTAAGTGTAACTCTAGTTATTTAATTTATAACCACCATACGCATCTTTAGCGTTATTTGGTAGAACAACTCCACGAACACCTAGGTGTAAATCTTGCTAGAGTTACATATATGTGTTCATGGAGTAGTTGTACCAAGTAAAGCAAAAGATGAATATGATGGTTATAAATTCGGTAACTAGAGTTACACCTAGGTATTCGTGGAGTTGTTGTATCAAACAATGCTAAAGATGAGTATGTTGGTTACAAATTCGGTAACTATAACTAGAGTTACACCTATGTGTTCATAGAGTAGTTGTACCAAGTAAGGCTCAAGATGAATATGTTGGTTATAAATTCGGTAACTAGAGATACACCTAGGTATTTGTGGAGTTGTTGTACCAAATAACGCTACAGATGAGTATGGTGGTAACAAATTCAGTAAGTTCATGGGGTAGTTGTACCAAGTAAGGCTAAAGATGAGTATGGTGGTTTTAAATTAAATTCGGTAACTAGAGTTACACCTAAGTTAACCAGAGTTAAACCTAAGTGTTCATGGCGTAATTGTTCCAAGTAAGGCTAAAGATGAGTATGGTGGTTATAAATTCTGTAACTAGAGTTACACCTAGGTGTTCATGGAGTAGTTGTACCAAGTAAGCCTAAAAATGAGTATGGTGGTTATAAATTCGGTAACTAGAGTTACACCTAGGTGTTCATCCGAATTTATAACCACCATACTCATCTTTAGCCTTATTTGTTATTGATGGAGTAGTTGGAGTTACACCTAGGTGTAGTTACCGAATATATAACCACCATACTCATCTTTAGCGTTATTTGGTACAACAATTCCACGAATACCTAGGTGTAACACTAGTTACCAAATTTTTGGCTAAAGATGAGTATGGTGGTTTTACTTGGTACAACTACTCCATCAACCCTAGGTGTAACTCTAGTTACCGAATTTATAACCGCCATACTCATCTTTAGCCTTACTTGGTACAACTACTCCATGAACACCTAGGTGTAACTCTAGTTTCCGATTTTATAACCACCATACTCATCCTTAGCCTTACTTGGAACAATTTCTCCAGGAATACATAGGTTTAACTCTGGTTACCGAATTTATAACCCCCATACTCATCTTTAGTGTTATTTGGTACAACAACTCCACGAACACCTAGGTGTAACTCTAGTTACCTAATTTATAACCACCATACTGATCTTTAGCCTTACTTGGTACAACTACTCCATATACAATTAGGTGTAACTCTAGTTACCGAATTTATGTCCAACATATTCATCTTTAGCCTTACTTGGTAAAACTACTCCATGAACACTTGGGTTTAACTCTTGTTACCGTATATATAACCCCCATACTTATCTTTAGCGTTATTTGGTACAACAACTCTACGAAAACCTAGGTGTAACTCTAGTTACCGAATTTGTAACCACCATACTCATCTATAGCGTTATTTGGTACAACAACTCCACGAATACCTAGGTGTAACTCTAGTTACCGAATTTATAACCAATGAGTATGGTGGTTATAAATTCTGTAACTAGAGTTACACCTATGTGTTCATGGAGTAGTTGTACCAAGTAAAGCAAAAGATGAGTATGACTTTAGCCTTACTTGGTACAACTACTCCATAAACACCTAGGTGTAACTCTAGTTACCGAATTTGTAACCACCATACGCATCTTTAGTGTTATTTGGTAGAACAATTCCACGAATATCTAGGTGTAACTCTAGTTACCGAATATATAACCACCATACTCATCTTTAGCCTTACTTGGTACAACTACTCCATCATCCCCTAGGTGAAACTCTAGTTACCGAATTTATAACCATCATACTAATCTTTTGCTTTATTTGGTACAACTACTCCATGAACACATATGTGTAACTATAGTTATAGAATTTATAACCACCATACTCATCTTTAGCCTTATTTGGTACAACTACTCAATGAACACCTAGGTGTATCTCTAGTTACAGAATTTATAACCACCATATTCATCTTTAGCCTTAATTGGTACAACTACTCCACGAATACCTACGTGTAACTATAGTTACCTAATTTATAACCATCATACTCATCTTTAGCCTTACTTGGTACAACTACTCCATAAACACCTAGGTTTAACTCTAGTTACCGAACTTGTAACCACCATACGCATCTTTAAAGTGTTTTGGTACAACAACTCCACGAACACTTAGGTATAACTCTAGTTACCGAATTTGTAACCAACATACTCATTTTTAGCGTTCTTTGGTACAACAACTCCGCGAACACCTAGGTGTAACACTAGCTACTGACTTTGTAACCACCATACTCATCAGTAGCGTTATTTGGTACAACAACTCCACGAATACCTAGGTGTAACTCTAGTTACCGAATTTATATCCACCATATTCATCTTTAGCGTTACCTAGTACAACTACTCTATGAACACATATGTGTAACTATAGTTATAGAATTTATAACCACCATACTCATCTTTAGCCTTACTTGGTACAACAACTCCATGAACACTTAGGTGTAACTCTGGTTACCGTATTTATATCCACCATATTCACCTTTAGCCTTACTTGGTACAACTACTCCATGAACATTTAGGTGTAACTCTGGTTACCGAAGTTATATCCACCATATTCATCTTTAGTCTTACTTGGAACAATTACTCCATGAACACTTAGGTTTAACTCTGGTTGCCGAATT
>NW_013746871.1:0-3485 GCF_000517525.1 Limulus polyphemus
CCTCTAGGAGCTGTAATCTAGCACCACTAATTAGTTAGCCTATATTTAAGTTTTCTCATTCTATCAAAACCTTTAATACTAAATATAGCCTTTGAGCCTCTAGGATTATATTATGTTATGATTACACTCTTCTCCACAGTGTGTGTAATTTTCATTCGAGCAATTTCAGACTTGTCTCCTGTAGTGTTCGTGTAGTTAAGCCTATCGAGTTTTTAAATGTGATTTAGCAACTGCCAGTAATTTATATGGTGCTCATAAGCATGATTTACCAGCAAATACACTAATCTGCATTGATTTTCTTACTGTTGTGTCACACTAATTAACATGAGTATGGGTAGTCTAAATAATGACAGTTAAAGTGCAACCAGGTCCAGATGTGCCTAACTAGTCCCGAGTTGCAACTATAATTGTATAATTTAAATTTAACTTGTGGTTAGGAATTTAGGAAAGTAGAATGCTTTCTTTCATCTGACAATTTGCATGTTGCAACTAAATAGTGTAGTCAGTATTTATTAATTTATTCTTTTAGCTCATTATGTCGAAAAAAAAGAAAGTGGGGCACAGGGACGCAAAAGATGTGCACAATTTGCAGCTTTAATGGTGGAGTCAAGCAAATTGATGAGAGCTTTTCTTGCTGGAAGTGATGACACCAGTAAACCAGCATCTGTTCCTTTTGATGGCAGCAAAGAGGTCAAAGTGCAAGATTGGGAACAAGCTATTTCATTTGAAAAAAGAAAACAATGAAGAAACTGTTCTCTGTCCCGTTGAAAGCTACAATAAAAATAAACAAGAGGATTCCACTTTATCAGAAACAAATTCACAGAATAGTGTTGCTAAGCTAAAAGAGGATGACCTAATAAATATTTTAACACACAGGGATATTGGATTTATGAAGTTTTGATACAATAGGCTTGGCAGTTGTAACATATGCAAATTCCACAGAGATTGTTAAAGATGGAGCACATGAATTTCATTGTAGATACATCGGTTTGTGACTTCCTCAAGTAGCTGGGTGTAAGTGGTCAACACCGAACCAGAGTCCTGGAAGCCTCAAGCTGACAGTAGGGAATTTGAAGAAGTATTAAATCTTCCAAAAAGGATTAAAGTGCCTTTTCCACCAATTCAAAATCGTCTGTTCCATCAATTTAAATGTCGAGGGCTCAAATATGAATATAATGAATGAGCAAATTATTTTTTTGTTTATTTGTTTTTGAACGTAGGAATCGGGCTAGCCCAAAGACTGATAAAAGCATTTACGAATGATACTATAGTTAACAGAAATAAGAATCTTTGTTCTTGGAAATCGTTAACATCTTTTTCTAAGCTACCGAAATGATGATTAATCACAGAATACTAATAAAATAGAAGCTTCGTTTTCTTTCGTAAGACAGAAATCAAATAAATATACGTAATGGAACTCAAGCGTTTAATGCACGTTTATTCAGTTACCCTTCTATTTTTACAGAGGCTGTAAAGGATATAAAGTGTGTAGTGTAGCCTTGTTAAGTAGCTCTTCTAGTTTTTACTTAGACTTTATTTCATCACTAACAGAGCTGTCCTATCACCAAAGTGTTTGATGTTGGCTCAGCTGTTTCGGAAACCAAGTTAACATTAGTTTGAACTTTTTTTCAAGTGTCTGATGTAGGCTTAGCTGTTACAGAAACCAAGCTGAAATCAGTTAGATCTCTTCAAGTGTCTGATATAGGCTTAGCTGTTACAGAAACCAAGCTGAAACCAGTTCAATCTCTTCAAGTGTTTGATGTTGGCTCAGCTGTTTCGGAAACCAAGTTAACATTAGTTTGAACTTTTTTTTCAAGTGTCTGATGTAGGCTTAGCTGTTACAGAAACCAAGCTGAAATCAGTTTGATCTCTTCAAGTTTAAAACCTTCATAAAATATAACACCAAATTTGTTTCTAGAGCAAAATTATGTTTGAGGAAAAGTCTTTTATTTTTAGCTGATGCCTATCTAGTTCAACGATGTTTAGTCGCTTATCAAATAACGATCAACTAACATGAACCCATAACCTTTATCACTGATCTACATAGTGAACAGAAATCATTGAAAAAACCTGTAACCCACTTATCTGTCCTTTATCTCAGATCTCGTAAACAGGAATTATTGAAAGCCTATTCTCCTATATAGTCGATTTAGTGAAACTACATTGATGTCAGTCCATACACATCAGACGTTGAAACCTTTACAGTTTCATAGTGAACAAATACGTCGTTAATGTTTTCACTAAAATGAAGTTTCATTTCGAACATGACAGAAAGATATGAATGAAAATACATAATCCGTACGTTGTTCGTTGCCACAAATAATCCCCTAATGTTTGTGTATTCTGCCAAAATTCTACTTTTACCCTTTAGTAACAACTGACCATTTTTGGTTCTCAGAACAACTAACTCTTTGTCACAAGATAGTTGTACAACTTGGCACTGTGCAACAGCCCTCATCCGAGCCTTATGAGATTACATTTTCGCGTGTTCCTGCTGGTTAATACTCACGAATCACAGTTGTCCAGTCTCGTGCATGGTACTGCGCAAGCGCCATCTACGAATTCTTGAAGTAATGCTGTCGTAGAAAAAAAAATGTTCCATGTTCTGTGGCAACCATTAATAAACTGCTGTGTGCGTGTACTACAGTAAAGAAGAGATCTAACTGATTTCAGCTTGGTTTCTGTAACAGCTAAGCCCACATCAGGCTCTGGAAGAGATCAAACTGGTGTCAACCTGATGTGAGACTAAGGCTGAAATATAAGTTGTAATAGGAGTAGATGGGAGCAATGTATTCATTTCCATTTGTGTTTACCAAATAATACATTAAGTAGTGCTTAATTTCAGCGAGACGTGGGATTCTGATAATATTTTGTATATTTTTTAAATATACAGGCGGAAACAGTAGACTTTATTTTAAGACTGCATCGGTTACGTTATGAATTTAGATTTGACTGACGTAATCAAGTACATGTTTTCTTTCTGGCCCAAGACAAATAAATAGCCACAACAGCGTTATCTTCCAAAATTCAGTGTCCTTTACCTAACCCAGTACATTTTTCTAGAAATTAAACACAGACATTAAGTATGTCAAATAACACTTTTACAGTAACCACTATCCGCTTTCAATGCAGCCTTGATGTCTCTGGTATGATTTTTTTTTCAGACAGAGGAATACATTTTTCATTTTTAGAACCAATATTATAAACGTTTACTCCAGTATTTATACGTGTCTTTAGTCTTTCTTTACATGTTTCTACCAATATTTGGTAATGTTCATAACGAGTGTACAATTCCTTGCATCTATTATGCGACAAGTATGGTGGTTTGAGTAAGGACCACACCATTTTTGGACCATGTTTTAGTTTGAATATTTTAGTTGTTATAACTTATATTAATAGATGTCTATTAAAATACAATTAAAGAAAATATCTGGCATGAGATACACGAAAATATTGCACCTCGGAACCCGAGGGACTGAATGAAA
>NW_013746872.1:0-6909 GCF_000517525.1 Limulus polyphemus
GTCTTCTTACGATAGTACACAGTTTTGTTAAATCTTATGTCTTCTTATTGAAAGTACACAGTATTGTTAAATCTTGTATCTTCTTATCGACAGTACACAGTATATTTAAATCTTTGTCTTCTTATTGGCCGTACATAGTATTATTAAATCGTGTGTCTTCTTATTTATAATACACGGTACAGTTAAATCTTGTGTCTTCTTATTTATATCACACAGTATTGTTAAATCTTGTGTCTTCTTTTTGATTGTATACAGTATCGTTAATTCTTGTGGCTGTTTAGTGATAGTACACAGTATTGTTAAAACGTTTGTCATCTTCTTGATAATACACAGTATTTTCAAATCATGTGTCTTCTTCTTGACATTACACAGTATTGTTTCATCTTGTGTCTTCTTATTGACAGTACACAGTATCGTTACATCTTGTGGCTTGTTAGTGATAGTACACAGTATCGTTAAATCTTGTCTTCTTATTTATGGTACATAGTATTGTTAAATCCTGTGTCTTCTTATTGACAGTACACAGTATTTTTAAATCTTGTGTCTTCTTATTGACAGTACACAGTATTGTTAAATCTCGTGTCTTCTTATTGACAGTACACATAACCTTTAAATCTTGTGGCTTGTTATTGATAGTACACAGTATCGTTAAATCTTTTGCCTTCTTCTTGATAGTACATAGTATTGTCAAATCTTGTGTCTTTTTATTGTTAGTACACAGTATTGTTAAATCCTGTGTCTTCTTACTGACAGTACACAGTATTTTTAAATCTTGTGTTTTATTATTGCCAGTACACAGTATTGTTAAATCCTCTGTCTTCTTATCGACAGTACACAATATTGTTAATCTTTTGTCTTCTTTATGACAGTACACAGTATTGTTAAATCATGTGTCTTCTTGTTGATATTACACAGTATTGTTAAATCTCGTGTCTTCTTATTGATAGTACACAGTATTGTTAAATCTGTACTGTCAATAAGAAGACAAAAGATATAACAATACTGTGTACTATCACTAACAAGCCACTAGATTTAACGATACTGTGTACTTGCGATAAGAAGACACAAGATTTAACAATTCTGTGTACTATCACTAACAAGCGATATGATTTAACGATACTCTGTACTGTCAATAAGAAGACAAAAGATATAACAATACTGTGTACTATCACTAACAAGCCACTAGATTTAACGATACTGTGTACTTGCGATAAGAAGACACAAGATTTAACAATTCTGTGTACTATCAATAAGAAGACACAAGATTTAACGATACTGTGTATTATCAATAAGAAGACACAATATTTAACAAAACTGTGTACTTGCGATAAGAAGACACAAGATTTAACAATACTGTGTACTATCAATAAGAAGACACAAGATTTAACGATACTGTGTATTATCAATAAGAAGACAAACGTTTTAACAATACTGTGTACTATCACTAAAGGGCCACCAGAATTAACGATACTGTGTACTATCAATAAGAAGACACAAGATTTAACGATACTGTTTACTATCAATAAGAAGACATCAGATTTAACGATACTGTGTACTATCAATAAGAAGACACAAGATTTAACAATACTGTGTAATGTCAATAAGAAGACACAATTAATACTGTGTATTATCACTAACAAGCCACAAGATTCAACGATATTGGGCACTATCAGTAAGAAGGCACACGATTTAACGATACTGTGTACTATCACTAAAAACCCGCAATATTTAAAGATACTGTGTACTTTCAATAAGAAGACACAAGATTTAACAAAACTGTGTACTTGCGATAAGAAGACACAAGATTTAACAATACTCTGTACTATCAATAAGAAGACACAAGATTTAACGATACTGTGTACTATCAACAATAAGCCATAAGTTTTAACGATACTGTGTACTGTCAATAACAAGCCACAAGTTTTAACGATACTGTGTACTTTCAATAACAAGACACAAGATTTAACGATACTGTGTACTTTCAATAACAAGACACAAGATTTAACGATACTGTGTATTATCAATACGAAGACAAACGTTTTAACAATACTGTGTACTATTACTAAAGGGCCACCAGAATTAACGATACTGTGTACTATCAATAAGAAGACACAAGATTTAACGATACTGTGTGCTATCAATAACAAGACACAAGATTCAACAATAATGTGTACTTGCGAGAAGAAGACACAAGATTTAACAATACCGTGTATTATCAATAAGAAGACACAAGATTTAACGATACTGTGTACTATCAATAAGAAGACACAAGATTTAACAATACTGTGTAATGTCAATAAGAAGACACAATATTTAACAATACTGTGTACTATCAATGAGAAGACACGAGATTTAACAATTCTGTGTAATATCAATAAGAAGACACATGATTTAACAATACTGTGTACTGGCAATAACAAAACACAAGATTTAAAAATACTGTGTACTGTCAGTAAGCTGACACAGGATTTAACAATACTGTGTACTAACAATAAAAATACACAAGATTTGACAAAACTATGTACTATCAATAAGAAGGCAAAATATTTAACGATACTGTGTACTGTCAATAAGAATCCACAAGATTCAACAATACTGTGTACTATTACTACCAAGCCACAAGATTCAACGATATTGTGCACTATCAATAAGAAGACACAAGATTTAACGATATTGTGTACTATCAGTAAGAAGACACAAGATTTAACGATACTGTGTACTACGACTAAAAATCCGCAATATTTAACGATACTGTGTACTTTCAATAAGAAAACACATGATTTAACAATACTATGTACTGTCAATAAGAAGACAAAATATTTATCAATGCTGTGTACTGTCGATAAGAAGACAGAATATTTAACGATACTGTGTACTATCAAAAAGAAGACGCAAGATTTAAAAATACTGTGTACTATCAATAAGAAGACACAAAATTTAACAATACTATGTACTGTCAATAAGAAAACACAAGTTTTATCAATACTGTATACTGTCGATAAGAAGACACAATATTTAACAATACTGTGTAATGTTAATATGAAGACAAAATATTTAACAATATTGTGTACTGTCTGTAAGAAGACATAGGATTTAACAATACTATGTACTGTCAATAAGAAAACACAAGATTTAAAAATACTGTGTACTATCACTAACAAGCGAGATGATTTAACGATACTAAGATTTAACAATACTGTGTACTTTCAATAAAAAGACACAAGATTTGACAATACTATGTACTATCAAGAAGAATGCAAAAGATTTAACGATACTGTGTACTGTCAATAAGAATCTACAAGATTCAACAATACTTTGTACTATCAATAAGAAGACACAAGATTTAACAATACTGTGTACTATCAACAAGAAGGCAAAAGATTTAACGATACTGTGTACTGTCAATAAGAATGCACAAGTTTCAAATATAAATATACTGTGTACTGTCGATAAGAAGATACTACGGCCAATAAGAAGACAAAGCCTAGTACTGTTAAATCGTGTGTCTTCTTATTTAAAATACATAGTATCGTTAAATCTTGTGGATTGTTAGTGATAGTACACAGTATCGTTAAATCGTGTGTCTTCTTATTGATAGTACACTGAATTGTTAAATCTTGTGTCTTCTTATCGCAAGTACACAGTATCGTTAAATCTAGTGGCTTTTTATTGATAGTACACAGTATCGTTAAATCTTGTGTCTTCTTATGATAGTGCATAGGATTGTTAAATTTTGTGTCTTCTTATTGACAGTACACATTATTGTTAAATCTCGTGTCTTCTTATTGATAGTACACAGTATCGTTAAATCTAGTGGCTTGTTAGTGATAGTACACAGTATTGTTATATCTTTTGTTTTCTTATTGACAGTACACAGTATCGTTAAATCATCTCGCTTGTTAGTGATAGTACACAGTATTTTTAAATCTTGTGTTTTCTTATTGACAGTACATTGTATTGTTAAATCCTATGTCTTCTTACCGACAGTACACAATATTGTTAAATATTTTGTCTTCATATTGACATTACACAGTATTGTTAAATATTGTGTCTTCTTATCGACAGTATAAAGTATTGATAAAACTTGTGTCTTCTTATTGACAGTACATAGTATTGTTAAATCTTCTGTCTTCTTATTGATAGTACACAGTATTTTTAAATCTTGTGTCTTCTTATTGATGGTACACAGTATCGTTAAATATTCTGTCTTCTTATCGACAGTACACATCATTGATAAATATTTTGTCTTCTTATTGACAGTACATAGTATTGTTAAATCATGTGTTTTCTTATTGAAAGTACACAGTATCGTTAAATATTGCGGGTTTTTACTGATAGTACACAGTATCGTTAAATCTTGTGTCTTCTTACTGATAGTACACAATATCGTTAAATCTTGTGTCTTCTTATTGATAGTGCACAATATCGTTGAATCTTGTGGCTTGTTAGTGATAGTACACTGAATTGTTAAATCTTGTGTCTTCTTAACGCAAGTACACAGTATCTTTAAATCTAGTGGCTTGTTATTGATAGTACACAGTATCGTTAAATCGTGTGTCTTCTTATTGATAGTACACAGTATCGTTAAATCTTGTGTCTTCTTATTGATAGTACACTGAATTGTTAAATCTTGTGTCTTCTTAACGCAAGTACACAGTATCTTTAAATCTAGTGGCTTGTTATTGATAGTACACAGTATCGTTAAATCGTGTGTCTTCTTATGATAGTACATAGGATTGTTAAATTTTGTGTCTTCTTATTGACAGTACACATTATTGTTAAATTACGTGTCTTCTTATTGATAGTACACAGTATCGTTAAATCTAGTGGCTTGTTAGTGATAGTACACATTATTGTTATATCTTTTGTCTTCTTATTGACAGTTCACAGTATCGTTAAATTCGACTCGCTTGTTAGTGATAGTACACAGTATTTTTAAATCTTGTGTTTTCTTATTGACAGTACATAGTATTGTTAAATCCTATGTCTTCTTACCAACAGTACACAATATTGTTAAATATTTTGTCTTCATATTGACATTACACAGTATTGTTAAATATTGTGTCTTCTTATCGACAGTATACAGTATTGATAAAACTTGTGTCTTCTTATTGACAGTACATAGTATTGTTAAATCTTTTGTCTTCTTATTGATAGTACACAGTATTTTTAACTCTTGTGTCTTCTTATTGATAGTACACAGTATCGTTAAATATTCTGTCTTCTTATCGACAGTACACAGGATTGATAAATATTTTGTCTTCTTATTGACAGTACATAGTATTGTTAAATCATGTGTTTTAATACTATGTACTGTCAATAAGGATACTGTGTACTTTCAATAAGAAAACACATGATTTAACGTTAAATATTGCGGGTTTTTAGTCGTAGTACACAGTATCGTTAAATCTTTTGCCTTCTTATTGATAGTACACAGTATTGTTAAATCTTGTGTCTTCTTATTGATAGTACAAAGTATTGTTGAATCTTGTGGATTCTTATTGACAGTACACAGTATTGTTAAATCTTGTGTCTTCTTATTGACATTACACAGTATTGTTAAATCTTGTGTCTTCTTATTGATAATACACAGTATCGTTAAATCTTGTGTCTTCTTATTGATAATACACGGTATTGTTAAATCTAGTGTCTTCTTCTCGCAAGTACACATTATTGTTGAATCTTGTGTCTTGTTATTGATAGCACACAGTATCGTTAAATCTTGTGTCTTCTTATTGATAGTACACAGTATCGTTAATTCTGGTGGCCCTTTAGTAATAGTACACAGTATTGTTAAAACGTTTGTCTTCGTATTGATAATAAACTGTATCGTTAAATCTTGTGTCTTGTTATTGAAAGTACACAGTATCGTTAAATCTTGTATCTTCTTATCGACAGTACACAGTATTTTTAAATCTTTGTCTTCGTATTGGCAGTACATAGTATTGTTAAATCGTGTGTCTTCTTACTTATAATGCACGGTACAGTTAAATCTTGTGTCTTCTTATTTATATCACACAGTATTGGTAAATCGTGTGTCTTCTTATTGATAGTACACATTATTGTTAAATCTCGTGTCTTCTTATTGATAGTACACAGTATCGTAAAATCTTGTGGCTTGTTAGTGATAGTACACAGTATCGTTAAATCTTGTCTTCTTATTTATAGTACATAGTATTGTTAAATCTTGTGTCTTCTTATTGACAGTACACAGTATTGTTAAATGTTGTGTCTTCTTATCGACAGTATATAGTATTGATAAAACTTGTGTCTTCTTATTGACAGTACATAGTATTGTTAAATATTGTGTCTTCTTATTGATAGTACACAGTATTGTTAAATCTTGTTTCTTCTTATTGATAGTACACAGTTTTGTTATATCTTGTGTCTTCTTATTGACATTACACAGAATTGTTAAATCTTTTGTCTTCTTATCGCATGTACATAGTATCGTTAAATCTAGTGGCTTGTTATTGATAGTACACAGTATCGTTAAATCTTGTTTCTTCTTATGATAGTACATAGGATTGTTAAATCTTGTGTCTTCTTATTGACAGTACACTTTATTGTTAAATCTCGTGTCTTCTTATTGATAGTAAACAGTATCGTTAAATCTAGTGGCTTGTTAGTGATAGTACAATGTATTGTTATATCTTTTGTCTTCTTATTGACAGTACACAGTATCGTTAAATCATCTCGCTTCTTAGTGATAATACACAGTTTTTTTAAATCTTGTGTTTTCTTATTGACAAAACATAGTATTGTTAAATCCTATGTCTTCTTACCGACAGTACACAATATTGTTAAATATTTTGTCTTCATATTGACATTACACAGTATTGTTAAATATTGTGTCTTCTTATCGAAAGTACACAGTATTGATAAAACTTGTGTCTTCTTATTGACAGT
>NW_013746873.1:0-1560 GCF_000517525.1 Limulus polyphemus
TATTCTAGGGTTCAAAGGTCTCTAGTATAAACACCGACATTCTGTTCTAGGGTTCAAAGGTCTCTAGCATAAACACCTACACTCTGTTCTAAGGTTCAAAGGTCTCTAGCATAAACACCTACACTCTGTTCTTGGGTTCAAAGGTCTCTAGCATAAACACCTACACTCTATTCTAGGGTTCAAAGGTCTCTAGTATAAACACCTACACTCTATTCTAGGGTTCAAAGGTCTCTAGCATAAACACCTACACTCTGTTCTAAGGTTCAAAGGTCTCTAGCATAAACACCTACACTCTGTTCTTGGGTTCAAAGGTCTCTAGCATAAACACCTACACTCTATTCTAGGGTTCAAAGGTCTCTAGTATAAACACCTACACTCTATTCTAAGGTTCAAAGGTCTCTAGCATAAACACCTACACTCTATTCTAGGGTTCAAAGGTCTCTAGCATAAACACCTACACTCTGTTCTAAGGTTCAAAGGCTGCTGGGTCATCCACAGAAGCGCACCAGTCAAGTTATTCCATAATCCTCAATTACTTTTCTAGCTACCTCATGGATAGTTATCCTCCAAACATCTGCTCTTCCTACCTGAGCACTTGTGTCAAGTTTGTGTGTGTTGGAGGAAGGAGGTAAGAATACAGTTTCAAACATAGCGTCCCCTAGATCCTGAGGGAGGCCAGAAACACAAAATAAAACATTAAAAGCTACACCTAGATCTCCTTCGTACCTAAGTAACCTTCCTTGGTAAGGAGGCTATATCTAACATAAACGCTGTTAGGACACCTCATTGTCGTACATGAGCTACATAAGCTTATGAATGAGAGTATGAACATAGGTTTAAAAATGGCGTCCGGGTATCCAAAGAATGGGGCCAGGACCACAAAATCCAATGCTATATTCGGATTCAGCGGCTCTGAACACCCACTCCTAAGCCACATTATAATTGAGAGACATGCAGGGAGCAATCTGAGGAGACGTCATATAGATATGACCACCCCACGAGCCACGCGAGTCTGTATGCCAGCTTTGATCCTATTATCTTCAAAATTGTGGAAGAAGGGCGCGAACAAACAAAGAAACAAATCATCACACAAAGTGAATTAATATAGGATATATATGTAGCTTTTTTACAGAGGAGGAGCTCTTTAATGATTCTCTTTGTAAGTTACAAACTTCTTTACAACAAAGGAAAACTGAGAATATCATCTGTGACGTAGAGAACTAATAGATGTCCTCTTTCTCGTGTACATGTTCAATCACGAACTAACCCTTTATAAATGAAAGGTTTATTTAATTAGTTATACTTATTGATAGGTTGATCTCCAGCTTTAATCTAAGTATATAACTTGCTTTGATCGAAAATTATTACTAATATCTAGACTATTTAGCCAGACGTTCTAGTAAAATATTCATCCTTGGATAACCAACTATGGTACTTAACTATAAGTGTGTGTGTACACATTCATCCATGAATAACCAACTATGATACTTAACTATAACTGTGTGTACACATTCATCCTTGAATAACCAACTATGATACTTAACTATAAGTGTGTGTACA
>NW_013746874.1:0-1567 GCF_000517525.1 Limulus polyphemus
TTTCCATTGTTCAGGGTACAGCCATAGAGAGAACTTTCACTGTTCAGTATAGAAAGAAAACACACTTCACCCAATCAAATCTAAGTAAACATATTTGAAATCAAGGTATTTTTGTACACATTTTATCCCCCCAAAAATGATGTTTTTTTCATTTTATTTTTGTTTTAATTTCGTCAAGATACGGTTTGTTCCTGTGGCAGAGTTCTGGCGAATCAGGTCTGACTTCATGCGATACTACAAACTATTTCCAGTAGGTTAAACTGTGGGTGCGTTATAAGAGTGATACTCAATACCTTAGCGTAGATGGTTAACTGTAAACTGGCTGCCCTCGCTTAGTTCAGTTGTTCAAACTTACGCGTGGCGGTAGATAGCCTTAAATACAAAACTAACACTAACCTCCCCTTTGGCTCTAAATGTAAGATATTATAGACATGTAGCCAAATAAATTAATTTTTACGTACATTTCTTTAGTATAAATACGGCAACAATTTCATCTGAAGTAACTAAATTTGTCATGTTGCTTATTTCTAAATGGGAAAATAACTTCATTTGATCGTCAAAGAATAATACTCATTCGACTACCATGTATCGCATGGAGTTCCATTTCACAAAGATCTTCGGAGCACTGTTATTACAACAGTTTATCAGCCTTGAGATTGGATGCTTCTTTTGGATGATATATCTATTTATAACTTGGAATTATTGTTGATATTGTTTTCACTTTGTACATTAGGAATAATATAAAAATGGCGATCCTGCTTATGAAATGGCCCCTAACTGGCTAAGGATATATCCGAAGTTTTTTAGTGCTAAAAACTCTGGTTTCGATACCCGCGATGAGCATAGTACAGATACCCCATTATGTAGCTTTGTACTTAAGAACAAACATATTTTTTTTTTCTTAATGAGCAATGCCATTTCTAGAACATCTGCAGAGTTAACATAATTGTATGTCATTTCTTAATGAGCAATGCCATTTCTAGAACATCTGCAGAGTTAACATAATTGTATGTCATTTCTTAATGAGCAATGCCATTTCTAGAACATCTGCAGAGTTAACATAATTGTATGTCATTTCTTAATGAGCAATGCCATTTCTAGAACATCTGCAGAGTTAACATAATTGTATGCCACCGTTTAGGAAAAGAACATTGGTGATAGTTTTAGGGTTACAATGACACATTCATTAGTCGATAACAGGTTTGTGTGTAATTAATGGATTACTTCTGAACAATGGTTCCGTCAAATCACATTTTAGTTAAATATTCCAGCGCATGCGTGGTAGTTAGCATATCATTGGTCAAATACTGTTGAATTTGATAATGGCTGTCATGATAATTTGTCATCATCAGGTGATGACAAAACCTTGTCGAAACGTTGTACATTTGCTGTTATATTAAAGTTTTTCTTCATTACCCATTCAAGCCGTCTTCAGCCATTATTAGTCTCAAAGTGGGTTCCTCGTCATCGAAACTGTTGAATTTGATAGCTCGTTTGTTGTGAAAAGTAAACATTAATTAAGATGAGTTTATTTGTTAACAATGTTAAAGTTTCTACTACTGCATTC
>NW_013746875.1:0-1566 GCF_000517525.1 Limulus polyphemus
TTTAATGATTGTCAACTTGTGGTATAAACAACACAATGGTTACACAGCCAGTGTTTAATGTGCAATAAATTGTGGTATAAACAACACAGTGGTTACAAAACAACTGTTTAATGATCAACAACTTGTGGTATAAACAACAATGATTCTTATTCATATAATCAAGTTATTACTATATAACTATGGAAACATGATCGTAACCTTCCATGTATTTTCTTGTGTATCTATGACCTAATATAAAGAGGATAATTTTTAAAACTTTTGGTGATAGAACATATTTATTTTTTGTAGGTCATCAATCCAGAGAAAGCGTCAGAGGAAGATGGTCCTCTGATGGAAGAGGAAGACGGTAGGTTTTAGTTGTGGATGTTAAACTGTCGACTTGTGTTTTCTAAGTAACTTGTGAGACAGAACAGTAAGTTGTGCTCAGTCGTTAGGTACGTAATAATTTTACAAACTAGAAAACGTGGATGTTTAAATACCCGAATTAAATCATTTGTCATTCGTATCGTACATATATGTTAATACTTGAAGTGTTCTAAACCTTTGAATATTTTAAGGTTTTTACCTTAACTATCCATTGGAATGTGTGCTTTATTTATGTTATATATATATATATATAAATTACTAGAAGCTTTATAAAATCTATGTTACCATATAAAGTGTCTTCAGAATGGTGTTTTCTTCTACGTTTATGTTTATGAAGATATTGGTGTGTTGTTAGATATAATCAGTACTATCGGGCTAGGATCATCTCAGTGGTTAGCATGCTTGAATTATGAATCACTGCACTGTGAAGGCAATGGTGAATTCTGGCTATTCTGTCAGACAAAAGTAGACAGTTAGTGTTGTTGACTACCACCTTTCATCTCTGGCTATTCTGTCAGACAAAAGTAGACAGTTAGTGTTGTTGACTACCACCTTTCATCTGATTAGGCGAAAGCTCTTTGTGTAGCTTTGCTTGGAAATTCTGAAGGAAACAAACAATCGACAATTCTAAAAACTATCAAATGTTGTTTTAAAACAGCACTCGGTTCTTGGGTGCATATTCTCTAACAGTTTAGGTTTTTGCTTTCCCTTGTAGATGTGGAGTTTGAATCAGCAAGCAGTGATGAGGATGACAGAGATTCAAATGTGGACGAAGGGTTTCGACAACGTGTTCAAGAAGCTCTAGGAAATGCAGTAGACAAAAGTGATAATGTAAGTCTTTGACTATTTCTTTACTGACCCGCTCAGATCTGTAAATATTGGTAGGTAATTAAACATTAAATATCCAGATTTATGTTTTACCAGGACAGATCTGTAAATATTGGTAGGTAATTAAACTTTAATTATCTAGATTTATGTTTTACCCAGTCAGATCTGTAAATATTGGTAGGTAATTAAACTTTAAATATCCAGATTTATGTTTTACCAGGACAGATCTGTAAATATTGGTAGGTAATTAAACTTTAAATATCCAGATTTATGTTTTACCCGGTCAGATCTGTAAATATTGGTAGGTAATTAAACTTTAAATATCCAGATTTACATTTTACCCGGTCAGATCTGTAAATATTGGTAGGTAAT
>NW_013746876.1:0-4676 GCF_000517525.1 Limulus polyphemus
TAAAACTTTTTGGTAGACTATTCAATGTGGAAATAAACAATTGTTTTTCATTTTCAGATCCTGTTTTCTTCACTCATCGTTATGGCTACTAAGAAAAGAAAAGTAGATGCTGAGTGTCACATTTTCAATGAAGAATAGGGAGAAAAGTACTTCTTTGTGGAAACAAACAACCAGAAAGGTAGTTACATGATATGCAACGAAAGTGTTGCCGTTTTGAAAGAGTACAATCTTCAGCATCACTATGAAACAAAACATCTGTCAACATATTCGAAGTTTTCTGAAAATTTGGGTTCTGAGAAATTTGAGTTCATGAAACGTACTCTGGAATCTCAAAGGAATATCTTGACGAGAATGTTTGATGAAAATGAATCTGTCACTCGTACAAGTTACAAAATAGTGCATAAGATGGCAGAGCAAGGAAAACCGTTTACCCACGGCAACTTCATCAAAGAGTGTATGATGGACGCAGCAAATGACTTGTGTCCTGAGAAAGCCGATTTGTTTGGAAGTATTAGCCTTCCAGCAAGTTCAGTTGTGAGGAGAACAGAAGAACTTGGAGAGAACATGGTGTTACAGATACGCGAGAAAGCTAGGAACTTCTTGTGGTATTCTGTGGCGCTGGATGAGTCTACTGATCTCTCGAGTACGTCACAACTTCTCGTGTTCATTCGTGGTGTTAATTTGGACTTTCAGATCACAGAAAAGTTGGCATCCATTTGCAGCATGCACGGAACAACAGCTGGAGAAGTGCAGAAACTTTGCAAGGCTATAACCTTCAGTGGAATCAGCTTCAATGTGTTACAGTTGATGGAGGAAAAAACATGGCTGGAGTGAGGAAGGGTCTGGTGGGGCAGATACGAACTAAGTTGGAAGATCTTCAACTCCCTGGCGCTCTGTTTATACACTGTACTATACATCAGCAAACATTCTGTGGGAAAGACTTAGATATTTCTTGTGTACTGAAACCAATCGTTTCTGTGGTGAACTTCATTCGGGGTCATGCACTTAATCACCACCAGTTTCAGGCTTTTCTTGAAGAAATTGTTTCTGAATTCTGTGACTTGCCTTATCACACAGCAGTGAGGTGGCTCAGCTGCGGTAAAGTCCTGTTTCGTTTTTATAAGCTCCGACGAGAAATAGATAATTTTCTCACCGAAAAGGATAGAGCTGATCCACTTTTGTCAGATCCTACCTGGCTGTCAAAGTTGTCATTTTTGGTTGACATCACATCCCACATGAATGAATTGAATTTGAAACTTCAGGGAAAGGATAACCTTATCTGTGATCTCTACAGAATCATCAAAGGATGTCGGAGAAAGCTATTATTGTTTGAAGCACAACTGGAAAGAGGAAACTTTTCTCATTTTCAGTGTTTCAAAGAGTTTCGCTAAGGAATCGCAGAAGATGTCAACCTCGAGTTTCTGAAGAAAATTATTAGTGACTTAAATAAGCATTTTTTGGGAGAGATTTTCAGATCTTGACATAATTGAGAGTGATATTCTTCTGTTCCAGAATCCGTTTGATTGTAACCTTGATGACGTGCCAGTCGAACTATAGTTGGATCTCATTGATTTGCAAGCAAATGACTTGTTGAAAGAGAAGCACAGAGAAGGAAAACTTGTTGAATTTTATCGCTGCTTACCTGATGATGAGTTTTCAAAGTTGAAGAAATTTGCCTCTGGTATGGCATCAGTGTTTGGTTAAAAATATATCTATCTGAAAATGAATCTGTTTAGTTGAATCCGACAGACTTCCACCCTCGTGTTTTATACCTCAAATGTACAAAGCAAATAACTCATCCCCACCCCCCGACTCATTCCTTCCGTCTTAGACACACATAAAGCCAAATTTCATATTCCTACAGCTACTAAACACTAATGAATACACTATCCCTGATTCTTTACACGTTGCACGGGAACTTAGCTAGCTACCCCCTAAAAATAAAATAAAACCGAACTGAGAACATCCTGCCATTAAATTCACTTGGGGATTTGGGTATAATATACCCCTTTTTTAGATATACTCATTAACTGTAATACTAATGGATTCTACACATGTATCTACAGAAAAAATAAAGTAAAATAAAAACGTTTACAGGACTCTTTTTACAATCGACAGATGTCCCCCGTCGGGGCAGCGGAAAGTCTACTCATTTACAACACTGAAATCAGGGGTTCGACACACACATTCGACAGCTGTATTGGATTCGGTTCCTAAAGAACTATTATAACATTCTTATTAAACATTGGTGTCTCAGTTTCACCAACATATCTTTCATTACATATATCACAAGATATACGGTAAACTATATCCTTCGTCAGATTTCATTAATTACAAGAGGTGTATTTTTTCTTCTGATAATGATCGAGGTGTCAATATACTTGCCAAGAAAAGTATTTCACTGAACTAAAAAAAAACAAACTTAATTAATCTCTCGACTTAAGCCTATCGTCGAGACCAGGGGTCACCAAACTTTTTTCACAGCGGGCCAGATAACTGAGAGAATGACGAGCGCTGGCCGCATAACCATTTTGTTCAATACAATACAGTGAATACACAAAAAATAAAGCAACAAACAAAAAATTATCAAAGAAGGCGACGTCAGCAATAAGATAGTTATATCACACCCAGTGCGCACATATTTGAATCTCACAAACTAAGCAGCAAAAAAGGTTTGTGCGATTTGTGAAACTGGCGTTTAGCTTTTGAGATATCATCAATATTTGTTTTGGAATTGCTGCATCCAACCAAGAGAATTGCTTTCAAATGTTCATCAATCAATCTTCATGTTTGAAAATGTTTGCTCACAGACATAAGTTGTTTTTCTTAGATATCTTTAGATTTTTTTGTCACGTTGGATAGTAAGAAATAATGGGTCATTATTTAAGATCTTAAATTTACCGGAGTCGTCATTAATAGTCGTCATTACCGGAGTCGTCATTAATAGTCGTCATTACCGGAGTCGTCAATAATAGTCGTCATTACCGGAGTCGTCATTAATAGCCGTCATTACCGGAGTCGTCATTAATAGCCGTCATTACCGGAGTCGTCATTAATAGCCGTCATTACCGGAGTCGTCATTAATAGTCGTCATTACCGGAGTCGTCAATTAATAGTCGTCATTACCGGAGTCGTCATTAATAGTCGTCATTACCGGAGTCGTCGTTAATAGCCGTCATTACCGGAGTGGTCAATAATAGTCGTCATTACCGGAGTCGTCATTAATAGACGTCATTAATAGTCGTCATTACCGGAGTCGTCGTTAATAGTCATCATTACCGGAGTCGTCATTAATAGCCGTCATTAATAGTCGTCATTATCGGAGTCGTCATTAATAGCCGTCATTAATAGTCGTCATTATCGGAGTCGTCATTAATAGTCGTCATTAATAGCCGTCATTACCGGAGTCGTCATTAATAGTCGTCATTACCGGAGTCGTCATTAATAGCCTGTATTTTACTTCAATAGTCATCTTTGTTAAGAACAGCACGCCCGGCATGGCCAGGTGGATAAGGCGCTCGACTCACAATCTGAGGGTCGCGGGTTCAAATCCGCATCCCACCAAACATGCTCGCCCTTTCAGCCGTGGGGGCGTTATAATGTGACGGTCAATCCCACTATTCGTTGGTAAAAGAGTAGCCCAAGAGTTGGCGGTGGGTGGTGATGACTAGCTGCCTTCCCTCTAGTCTTACACTGCTAAATTAGGGACGGCACATAGCTGTTACAGTTTGGAACTGTGGGTGCACCGGTAATAATGACAGTTCAGTTCAATTATTCAGTTTCAAGAGTAGCCCAAGAGATGGCAGTGTGTACTGTTGACTAGCTACCTTTCTTCTACTATATCAGTTCAAAATTGGTAATAACTATATGAGATAGCCCTTGCAAAAATTATAACAATCAGAATATAAAAAACAACATTAACCTACATTCCTGTAGTGTACACTGGATACTGATGATAAATTGATGCACTCAGTATTCCTGTAGTGTACACTGGGATACTGATGATAAATTGTTACACTCAGTATTCCTATAGTGTACACTGGATACTGATGATACATTGTTACACTCAGTATTCCTGTAGTGTACACTGGGATACTGATGATAAATTGTTACACTCAGTATTCCTATAGTGTACACTGGATACTGATGATACATTGATGCACTCAGTATTCCTGTAGTGTACACTGAGATACTGATGATAAATTGATACACTCAGTATTCCTATAGTGTACACTGGATACTGATGATAAATTGATGCACTCAGTATTCCTGTAGCGTACACTGGGATACTGATGATAAATTGTTACACTCAGTATTCCTGTAGTGTACACTGGGATACTGATGATAAATTGATGCACTCAGTATTCCTGTAGTGTACACTGGATACTGATGATAAATTGATGCACTCAGTATTCATGTAGTGTTCACTGGGATACTGATGATAAATTGATGCACTCAGTATTCCTGTAGTGTACACTGGGATACTGATGATAAATTGATAACACTCAGTATTCACGTAGTGTACACTGGGATACTGATGATAAATTGATATACTCAGTATTCCTGTAGTGTACACTGGGATACTGATGATAAATTGATACACTCAGTATTCCTGTAGTGTACACTGGATACTGATGATAAATTGATACACTCAGTATTCCTGTAGTGTACACTGG